>NC_056746.1:1018119173-1018279173 GCF_019279795.1 Protopterus annectens | reverse complement strand
GGGGGTAGGGTAGGGGAGCGAAGTGAGCCCGAGCGCAGCAAAGGCAAATGGAGCAGACAGTATGAACCACGACACGGACAAGGCAACAAGTAGAAGATTAACAATCAGCCAGGTTAGTACTATATTGCTACCTTTAAGGTCAAATTAGAGGTTTCCAACTAACTGAACTGAAAAAAAAACTAGTTTTGTAAAAACTAGTATATTCATAGAAGCAGCTAATTCTGATAAAGATGCACACACCAGGGCATTCATTTTGCTAAATCTAGCAGGGTTAGAGCCTATAGAAAGAGACCATTCATTTGTATATGCACCAGCAGTTTATGAAGGTGAAAGGGAAAAATCATCATATTAGACAGCATGCAAAACATGTCAGGCAGAAACAGGCCTAAGCACATGTCAGCTGTAGCCCCTGTAGGTGTGGCAAGGAAAACCAGCAATCTTCCAGCAAGTTCTAAGACTAGTTCAGTTAAAGGAGCATGCTCAGTGCCATACAAAGGTGAATCAGCAAAACCAAAGTCAAGCCTTATTGTTAACTGTCGCAGCTGTGGTGCCAACCATGAAGAGAAAAGTGCTTAGCATTTGGTCAGCTATGACATAAATGTAAGAAATGGAACCATTTATAAAAATGCTGTAAATCAAGTAAGCCTCACACTGTGATAAAGAAGGGTCACTTGAAAAATCAAATTTATCAGGTTGAACTGCAACAGTCTGTTTTCTATGTATATGGTGTATCAGCAATTGGTGAAAAGACTGATGCAGTAGATTTATTGGTAAAAAATGAAGTATTTTTTACTGTTCAGATCAATGGTAAATCTACTGAGGTCAAAGTAGACACTGGTTCAAAGTGTAATGTTATGTCAGCAGACACATTTGTAAAGGTGAAAGCTGGTGAATATGACCAGTTGTGCGAAACTTGTTGCTTATGGAGGTGAAGAAATTAAAACCGAAGGCTCAGTAGTGTTTTCCTGTTATGTTGCCAAGAACTGTTATAGCTTATTATTCTATGTAGTTCAAAGACCTGTGCAGTCATTATTGGGTCTCAGGAACAGTTTGAGAATGAAGCTGCTTTCTTTTACCAGAGAAGTTCATCAAATAAGCACATGTCCCAGTTCCAGCTTTACTAACACTACTTTTTCAGAGTATGCTGATGTTTTCGATGACAAGTTGGGCAAACTTCCAGTTGTGTATTCTATGAAGTTATATCCAGAGATCAGTCCAGTTGTCAGACCTGCAAGAAAGTTCTGATAGCTATGCAGCATGAAGTCATAGCTCAGCTGGACAAAATGGTGCAGCAAGGTGCAATTTGCCAAGTTACAGAACCTATTGAATGGGTACTATCTATGGTAGCAGCTCACAAAAATGGCTCAGACAAAATCAGAATATGCGTTGACCAAAGAGATTTGAACAAAGCATTGAAAGGACCACATCATCTCATGTCTATAGTCAAAGAAGTCACAGCCCTAATACAAAATGCCACTGTTTTTTTTCTGTCTTAGATGCAAAAAGTTCATTTTGGCAAGTGATGCTTGATCGAAATCTTCTTTACTGACTACATTCAGTACCCCATTTGGAAGATACAGATTTCTTACGATGCCATTTGGAATAAATTCTGCAAGTAAAGTCTTTCAGTGTGCAATTGAGCAAATTTTTTCAGGTTATCTTTGTGTCATAATAGTAGATGATTTGTTAGTTGGAGGCAATGGTGAAGCAGAGCATGACAGAAATCTTAAGAGAGTTCTAGAGAGAGCACTTGAAGTGAACTTAAAGCTTAACCCTCTAAAGTGCAAATTCACACTACCACAAGTTACATATGTAGGTCATTTATTTACCAGCATTGGCTTGAGACCAGACCCATCCAAGCAAGCAGAACCTCTTGAGATGTCAGCACCAGATAATGTACAAGCTCTACAACATTTTCTTGGTGTGGCCAACTATTTAGGTAAGCTTATACCAGACTTCAGTGAGTTGACAGCACCTTTGAGAGAGCTAACACATAAGAATGTTACATGGTCATGGTTAGAACATCACCAGAAGCATTTGAAGACTTTAAGCAGAAAATTGCTACTCCACCTACATTAAGATACTATGATGTCAACAAACCAATAACTCTTTCCTGTGATGCTTCATAATTTGGTCTTGACTCAGTTATTCATCAAGAGGGTAGACCAGCAGCCTGTGCATCTAGAACACTTCCCCAAACTGAAATGTAATATGCTCATATTGAGAAAGAACTTTTGGCAATAATATTTACACGTTCCAAGTTTCATGATTATATCTATGGTCGAGATATCCAGATTGAAACTGATCATCAACCTCTGCTTATTATTTTAAAGAAGCCTATGCATTCAGCTCCAGTAAGATTGCAAAGAATGATGCTTAAGTTGCAAAAGTACAACTTCAAAATGGTCTGTGCAAAAGAAAAACTTCTTTGTCTGCCTGAGACCTTATCCAGATCTCCCAGAAATACAATGGAACAGCTTGACGCAGAAAAGTTTGACTTTGATGTCAAGGAAGTGCGTAATTTTTCTACCACACAACTTGATGAGCTAAGAAATCATACAAAGACTGATCCAATTTTGCAAAAGCTCAACCATTACATCAATGTTGGATGGCCGTCAAAGCAATCCAGTGTACCACCTGAAGTGCAACCCTACTTTCCTTACAGAGATGAGATGTTGATAGAAGATAGTATTATTTTCAAAAGTACTAAAATTGTTGTTCCTGCTTCCTTACTACAAGAATACATCCAGATTTTGCATTGTGGTCACCTAGGATCCAAAGCTACCAAAAGAAGGGTGAGAGGACTAGTATTTTGGACTTCTCTAGCAAAAGACATTGATAGAATACTTTCTTCTTGTTCAGTATGCAATAGTACTAAACCACATTTGCAAAAAGAACCACTTCAGCTAAGTCAAGTTCCTGAACTACCTTGGTCAACAGTAGCCACTGACATATTCAAGTGGAACAATCAATATTACCTATTACTGGTAGACTCTTATTCTAACTGATTTGCGATCGATTTACTACCTAACCTAACATCCACTACTGTTATTACCAAGCTGAAACATCATTTCTCAGTCTGTGGCAGTCCACAAAAACTTTTCTGTGACAATGTTACCCAATTCACCAGTCAGTTGTTTCAGAAATTTACAAGAGAATGGAACTTTGTACATGTTACTAGTAGTCCGGAATATCCACAGTCAAATGGGCTAGCTGAACGTGCAGTACAGAGTGCAAAGCAATTACTTGAGAAGTCAAAGAGTGGCAATACTGATGTCTTTTTGAATTAACTTAATCTCAGAAACATACCTCATGACAATATACTTGTCTCACCTGCTGAGAGACTTCTATCTAGGCAAACCAGAACAACAATGCTTATCAGTTCCAGTTTATTGAGGCCTAAAGCTAAAGACAACAAAGCAATCAAAGCCCAATTATTTAGAAAGAGTTCTTTTCAGAAGTCCAGCTATAACAAATTCAGCAGATTTCTTCGCCTGTTGAAAGAAGGAGAGACAATGAGGATACAAACAGTGAAAGGTTTTCACCAGATTGGTCAAGTGACAAATACATGTGAAGAGCTGAGATCCTATCTTGTGAAACCTGGGGTTGTGGAATAGGTTCATAGGTTCATAGGTTCATAGGCTGGTACTAGGCTATTGGCCCTAGGGCCTATACAAGCCTAGCTATAACAATTCCCTGGCTATTTCTTCTCACACTATTTACTTCCCTGGACCCCTGTCTAGCAGGGCAACTGACATGATCCCTGGGTGAATTTCCTTTCTCCCATCCAATCATCAAGGTTCCTTTTGAAGAGGGGCAAAGAGGTGTTCTGCTTGACATGTATGGGCAATCTATTCCAGAGTCTGGGGAGTCTCTGGGTCAGGAACCTATCCCTCCAGCATGTTTTGTTTATTGTGATGACAAGGTTTAGATCCCTGGAGCGTGTGGCTCTGAGGGATTGGGATTTCTTTAAGTGTAGCATGTCCAACAGCTCTGGGTTTGATATGGCCTTGTATGTTAAGCAGATATCGCCTCGGAGTAGACGATATGCGACAGAGTATAGCTGGAGTTTTTTAAGGTGGTCAGCATAGGGCATCTGCTTTAGGCCTGTGATTCTTTTAGTGAGGTATTTCTGCGGCCTTCCCAGTTGTTGCAGATGTCTTGAGAGGTACATACCAAATGGGGCGTTGTATTCTATAATGGGTCTAATGAGGAGAAATACAGGAGAAATTGCAGACATCTACTTCCTGTATCAGAACCATTACTGCAGCAATGTTTCTATGATCTAGACTCTAAATCTCAGGATGATTCAGACAGTGTTTCTGTTCCAGAACATGTCTTGATTCCCACTACCATTTCTGATAATGTTCATAATGTTCCTAAGGTTGAACATTCAGCAGAGACAATACCAGTTGCTAAATCCCACTCCAGTTTATATCTCACGCAATTTGGCCGCATTTCCAGGCCCAGTTGGACTTAGTTGTGTATGTATGTATATATCTATATATATCTCTCTCTCTCTCTATATATATATATATATATATATATAGATATATATATATATATATATATATATATATATATATATATATATGTGTGTGTGTGTGTGTGTGTCTGTGTGTGTGTGTGTGTGTGAGTGTGTGTGTGTGTGTGTGTGTGTGTGTGTGTGTGTGTGTGTGTGTGTGTGTGTGTGTAGTTTTGTATAAATGCATGTTGGAAAATTACTTTGTACCTATAGCATGACAGTCAATGTCGTAGAGATTAAAAATAATAAAATGAAATGCAAGTGTGTGTTAGCAGGTCAGTGCACGTGATTGCAAGAATATCCTGAAGTCATGGAAAAGTACTGGAAAGAAGCTTCTTATAGTTTCGAGTTCAATAGCCTGGGACCCTGCTTTTTCCTTGGCGGCACGCAGTTGAACAAAAAATTATTCCTTATTAGGTTAAAATATAGATAACAAGTATGAAGCGTAATTTCTTCCAGGCTGGCAATTTTCTACTGGATATAGAGTAATGGTCTGATGTATGAAATGTACCTTTCTGTTATATTTCTATTGGATGTTAGCAATAGTTTTTTAGATAAAACTTATTATCATGATAAGATTTTCTATATAACCTGTGCGAAATCCTTTGTTCGGGGAGACATGACTTTCTGAGTACTCTCTCCCACACGTGTTTTTCTATTTTAATAAAATTGTACTTTGAATTGCCAAGAGACTGTTTATTTAACAAATTTTATCTTAACAGCTGGTGCCATTCCCTCAGGTTTTTCCAGGCTTTACCAGCTGTTTTTGCAGATAAAGCACTATTTTATTGGGACCTCTGACAGTTTTCTGTCAAGTGCACTTTCCTGAAGAAACAGATCACAACTGCACCCTTTTCTTTGTTTGCTTTCTCTCCTGGCAGATTTGCAGATGACTAAAAGGTAAGTTTGTTTTTTCAGTATGAGTGTGTGTTATGTATGAGTGTGGGATATTAGAATTCGCCTAAACTTTGTAAACTTTTATTTTACAATGGGTGTGGGATCTTTAAAAGAACCTGAAGAGGGCATGCCCGCAGGTTACATGTATTCTAAATGTTCCAGAGATACTTGTCTGTATTTAGATTTATAGATTACTTTGGCAAAAATTATGGAAAATCCGCCTTTTCTCTTGCAGGAACTTTTGACAGGATATTTTGTCATATTTACAAAAATGCCTAAAAGAGAAAGGCAATAAAATCCCTGCTGGCTGCTGGTCAGCCTTCAATTCCTGGCAGATGGAATCTAAAGACCGAGAAAAAAGTCTGTTGTCTGTAGTTTAAAATATAATACTGCAAGATTAAAATCTCAGCTGCAAGCTGCAAATAAGACAGTTGGCCATCTTCAACATGCTGATAGTAAAACCCAAGAGGATTCTGGATTTTATCCTCTTAGAGAACTTCAAAAAATGCAACTTACTCAGGATGAGTTATCAGATGACGATTATGTATTTAGTTTAGTCGTCCCTACCACCCCTCTTCCACCGCACCAGCAGCCAGACTCCACTGACTTACCTCCATCACAGTCTTTGTACTCCCCACCATCCTTACAACACCTTCTCAAAGTGCAAGTTCCTTTGCAGATGCTTTTTCTTCTGCTTAGACATCTACTGATCTGTCATTAAACAGCTATCTGATTATTTTCCCTCTTCAGACACTCCCAGTGACTCTCCTGTATCCAAACATACTCAACATCACCAACTAAAGAAGACTACAGTCAAGTCTAATAATCAGCAAGCAGCAGACGAAGATTCCTCTCATATCTATTTAGGATTTCCCAAATTGCATAAACAAAAAGTTTTATTTCCTTTTTCTAGATGTGCTAAGCTATGCCCACATCATTATGTCACTCAAGTTTCCTATAAGTATTGATGTGGATGGTTATTTTGGTCCAGATAAGTTTAATCCCAACGAAAATGACAGTGACAGTTCCTCTTCAGGGGAGGATGACAGTCCAGAAATAAAGCCCCAGCTGCTCAACTGCACCCCCTGCACCAGGTACCCAACCCTTCACACAGCAGAGCAAGGTGCCCCTCCACTAAAATGTTGTACATGCCCGGTCTGCAGCAGAGTTTCAAACTATAGTGAAATCCCTACCACCTATGCATACTAACCCAGCTAAGTTTGCAAAGGTCCTTGCCAGACATGTCAGTTTGCAAAGTTCCACATTAGAGGAAATCAGAGCTGTACTAGAATATGTCTTTCTACCAGATCTACTTAAACACATTTGGGATCATGCAAATATACCAAATCATATTCCTCAGCACACTGAAGGGGAGGGCTTTTAAGGAGACTAGAGAGCAATTAATACAAGATAAAATGGTTGTATGTCCACCAGTCCCTAACTGGTCCCATATAAAGTCAGTCATACAGTGGGAAGATGAATCAGTAGATGCATACTTGCAATGTATGACCAAAGCATTTGAAGTTTATTCAGATTATCCTGAGCCCACAGAAGGGCCAGCAGCAAGTGGTCTATCAGCTGCCTTTGTAGATGGATTGCTTCCCCCCATTTGTGACCAACTGATAAAAGTTTGTTTAAATTGGCCAAGCCTGGGACTCCACGAACTTGTGACTCAAGTCCAGTACGTAGCAAACATTCTTAGTCGTGAAAAACAAGACCGACAGGATCAACTAGTTAGTGCTCAACTACAAATGTTAAGTGCTTTCTCCTGACCAGGAGATAGAAATAGAGGAAGATGGGGGAGGGGACATGGAAAACCTAGGTTTCTGCAAACACAAGCCACATTTTCACCACAGCGACCATTTCTGCAACTGCAGCCCCATTATAACTGAGACCAGACCCCACAGAGTCCTAATTCCAATCTTTGTTTCAATTGCGGACAAAGTGGACACTGGAGAGATGATTGTCATTTCCTGCAACAGGTAGCACCCCCTCACAAGCTAATAATCCTTTCAAAGTTCCCTCTCTGGCTACGCAGAATACTAGACCAAAGCAACAACCTCCTACTTGGACTACCCCTTGGCAGCCACCAGCCTGGCAACAAGCTCCCTAGGACAGCCCTAAACAGGAATCACAGCTATTTCCTTTGATACCAATAAAGCAAAGAGGTCCTTCTGTTAATATTAAGGTGCAAAATACTGACATCCCTTTTCTAATAGATACCAGAGCTACTAGATCTATGTTAAATGCATCAACTGCCCAAATCCTCCCTTTGTCTACTACTCTTGTATGTGGGGTGGGAGTATCAGGAGTCCCTTTAGACTATCCTGAGACAGTGTGGGTCCCAATTCAGCTGGGGCCTTTGACAGCTAACCATGCTTTCCTTGTGGGAACCTCCATACTCCTTAACTTACTAGGTAGGGATCTCCTTTGTAAACTACAGTGCATAATATTTTGTACACCCATTGAAGTTTATTTAAATGTACCAGACAGTTCCTAGGCTATGCAAATGTGTCTTGTCCCACAGCAGCTGGGTGAAGATGTTATGTTTTCTCTTCTTGCTGAGCCTGAACCTGTCCAAACACTAGATGTAGCATTGTTATATTCAGTTCCTAAGCAGTTATGGACTGTACATGAAAATGAAGTTGGCTTCATCAAAGATGCTGTTCCCATTCAGATAACTTTAAAACCTAATGGACCTTTACCAATGGTGGCACAATATTCACTATCTGTGTTGACAGAGGCTGGAATTGAGCCTGTTATTTCCACATTACTACAGCAAGGTATCATTATACCAACTACAAGTCCATGTAACACACCCATCCTGCCAGTAAAGTAACTAGGCAGAGATACTTATAGATTTATGCAAGACTTGAGAGCTGTAAATGCTGTTGTAATACCAGCTTTCCCTGTAGTCCCAAATCTCACAACCATTCTCAGCTCCATTCCTTCTGTGGCTACCACTTTTTCTGTTATTGATATCTCCTCAGCCTTCTTTTCTATTCCAATTCATTCAGCCAGTCAGTACTTATTCGCATTCACCTACAGTTACCCTTTAAGTCTACCCTAGTGCATTACATAGATGACCTTCTTATAGCTTCGCCCTCTCTGTCTGCCTGTCAGACTGACAAGGTTTTCTTACTTATTAAGCTAGCTGAGTTAGGGTTTAAAGGCAACAGATCTAAATTGCAGTTATGGCAATCTCAAGTGCAATACTTAGGACATTTAATTGTTGAAGATGCACGGCACATTTCACCCTCTTGAATAACAGCCATTCAACTTGCCCCGAGGACAAAAACTCTAAAACAACTCAGAGGATTTCTTGGGTTAGCAGGATACTGTTGGCAGTGGATCTCAAATCATGCGGAAGTAATAAAACCATTGTTAGAACTACTTAAAAAAGATACCCCTGAACTGCTGCCATGGCAACCAAACCATGAACAAGCTCAAGTCCAGTTAAAATCTTTTCTCTCCAACCCACCAGCTTTAGGATTACCAGATTATTCTAAACAATTTTATCTTTTTTGATGTGAATGAAATCAGGTAGCCTTGGAATTATTGGCTCAAAAAAGAAATGATGGTTACAGGCCAGTTGCCTATTACAGTACAAATCTAGATCCCGTAGCAGCCACCCTCTCTCCATGCCTCAGAGTGGTAGCAGCAACAGCCCACGTGGTGGACATGGCAACCTCTCTTACTTTAGGTCATAACACCTTTGTGGCAGTTCCACATTTCATAGAAGCCTTACTACTAAAAACTAAGACCCATTATTTGTCAGCTGCTAGACTTTCTAAATATGAATTGTCATTTCTTAATAACCCATCCTTACAAATTATCAGATGGCCATCGTTAAATCCTGCCTCTCTTATCCCAACAGCCGATGAGGGTGAACCATGTGACTGTGTTTCTGTTGTTAACTATGTGCTTCCTCCTAGATGAGACTTGCAAGACACACCTCTTCAAAATCATGACCTTATTCTTTTCATCGATGGATCCTGTATACAGCCAGAAGATGAACATGTAGTAGCTGCTTTTTCTGTGTACACCAAGAACACTGTTTTAATAACTGGACAATTGTAAGGAAATGTCTCAACTTAAGTGGCAGAATTAGCCACTCTCACAGAAGCTTGTAAATTAGCTAAGGATAAATGTGTCACTATTTACACTGATTCATGATACTGTCATGATGTCATGCATGACTTTGGTACTTTGTTGAGAGAGTGCGGATATTTAACTTCTGCTGGGACTCTTATAAAAAATGGTGGTTTTGTACATGAACTGATAGATACTTTAGTGTTACCAAGAAAAGTGGCAGCAGTTAAATGTACTGTCCATAAATCTGACTCCTCTGTTGAATCCAGAGGAAACAATTTTGCAGACAGGGCAGTAAGACAGGCTACTTTGTCTCCACCTGTTCAGGCTTTGTTTTTGCAGCCTTTTCAAACTGAAACTGTATCTGTATCATTAGATAATGTGTTGCATTTTTAAAACTGTGCTGAAGACTCTAAATGAGTAAGGTGGATTCATGATGGCTGCTGTCATTCCCTAGACATGTTGGTGCCAACTGGATGGAAGGTTATTATCCCTACCTCAGTTTTTACCTCAATTGGTATGGGCTTATGATTTGCCATCCCACCTTGGGAAAAATGCATTATTAAAACAACTGTTGACTGATTTGTATATCCCTAATGCTTTGGAAGTCATTCAGCAACATGTAAATACTTGTAATGTATGTTTCTCTTTTAATGTATTTAAATATGCACCTATTCCCACGCAGCATATTTAAAAAAATGGGGAACATTCTGTAGTATTCAATGGGATTTCATTGAATTCCCACACTGTTTAAAGTTTAAGTATGTTTTAGTAGTTGTAGATATCTTTTCTGGGGGTCTATATTATATCCTCAAATGCTTAAAAAAGCGAATGCTGATTGATCGAACTTATTTTCCCGAAACTGCAAAATATCTAAGCAGCAGAAACTCTAATTTTTTACTAAGGAAAGAATTTGGTTGTCCGTTTCTGTTGCTTCGGTATTTTCAGTGTTATGATGGAAGTACCGGTCGGATTCAGGTAAGTGTGCAATTGTGTGGATGTGAGTTTTAGGGTGATTTAGGTGTTAGGGCTCGGGTTAGGTGTGTGTGTGATTGAGTGGACATGAGGGTTAAGGCGGATTTAAGTGAGTTAGGGTTAGGGAGCGAGTGAGGTGAGTGTGCGATAGTGACGGACCTTATGGTTAGGGTTTGGGTTAAGGTAAGTGGGTAGTTAATGGTGTGTGCATAGTTTAGTGTAGGGTTAGGTATCAGATTTTAGGTGTATGTGTGTGGATTTCTGTTTGTTTGGTGTGCTTGTGTTGTGTGTATGTGTTTTAGATCAGCGATTTATTTCCCTGGGAAAAAAATCGCTGATCTGACAGTTCGAGATTGTAAGCTTTCGCTTAAATTAGGTCGATCAATCAGCGTTCACTTTTTTAAGCATTCAATGATATAATATAGACCCTTTTCTGGCTGGGTAGAAGCATACACTTATGTAAAAAATGATGCCACTAATGTAGCAAAAAAGTTGGTATATGAGTTGATCCCCGGTTTGGAGTTCCTTGTGATATACAATCTGACAGTGGTACTCATTTCACCGCACAGGTGATACAGGATCTTTGTAAAATGTTAAATGCCAGACTGAACTTTCATTGTCCACACAGACCTTAGGCATCAGGTATGATTGAACATGTTAATCAGACATTAAAAACTAAGTAAGCTAAGTTTACTGCTGAAACAGGTTTAAAGTGGCCAGAGGCTTTGCCTTTGGTATTGTTCACTCTAAGAAGTGTAGTTAGTGCTCTTAGAAAATTCTCCCCTATGAAATTTTAATGGGAAGGCCCATGAGGATGCCAGCCACACCCCTTCCAGTGAATATAGAATTGAAATTGACTGATGATGTGTTACTCACTTAATGCAAAAATTTTGTTTCTCTTCTGCAATACCATCATTCACAGGTCACAGCAGCACAACTTCACCCTGTTCCAAATGCTTTTCATGATGTGAGGCCAGGAGACTGGGTCTATGCTCGACCTTTTTCCATAAAAACCTCACTCCAATCTCACTGGAAAGGAACTTTTCTTGCCCTCCTCACCACGTCCACAGCTGTTTGACTAGAAGGGTCTCCTACATGGGTCCATGTTTCTCACAGCCACAAAGCAGTGCCAGCTGAAGGACAACAACCCACCCCTTTCACTTCTCCTGCTGATAACAATGAACCAGTCTCTTCCTGCACCAGATGAACAAACCAGAGAATTGGAAAACAACAATGATGCTGAAGGACAGTTCCCTTGAGTCAGGCAACCAAGCACTGCTCATGGGGCACAAGCTTAATTTCCAACCATTAGTGCATTTATTTGGCATTCAGTAGCAGCAACCACAACAAGCTACATCTCATCCACATCTGGACATTTGTGAAAATCCATTTTGGCCCTGCCCAGCTCACTTTTCCTGTGTGCTTGCTGCCTTGTTGACTGTAATCATTATTTTTGTCTTATTGCTACACTTCCTGATTCCTACAGAAACTGTAAGTACTGTTCAACCTTTTAATAAGAAGGTGCATAAATCTATGGCACCTAGACCTGACAGCAGTGAGTTGGCATCCTTCATTTAATACATTTAATGCTATTCTACAGATGTATGCAGTGACATTTAATGTGAACCATTGTTGGGTATGTGCTGCCATACCAACTACAGATATCGGTATTCCATCTAGTGTGTTTCCTCTAACTTTTTCAGAGACTGTACTGATATTATGAAAAAAGGGAGGAGGAGGAGTAAGATTGACAACTAAACCTGTAGCCCTCCCATTACAGGAAACTTTTAGAGGACTTTTTTTGTTTTCAGCATAATGGTACCCGAGTTGTAGAGTATAGTAAATGTGATATTACATTAGTCAGTAAACCATGTAAATATAAAGGCAAAGAAATTATATTTAGGGGGCTGTCAGAAAATGTGACTGATGATGATCCTGTGTATGAACTTGCAAACAGGCTTAGCCCATTTAGGCACCCAACAATAATCAATGAAGACTCAAATCCATATGTATATGCATTAGAACAAGGTTATTATTTTGTTTGTGGAAAAAAGACTTACGGATGGCTAATGACTGTTTGGGAAGGTAGTTGTTTTGTTGCAATTATTGTATCAGCTATCTGACATGCAACTTATTTGCCTGATGTGAAAATCTGAAATGTCAGAGAGACTCAAACTGTAAAAAATCTGATTGGTAAAATTGATGCATGTTGAATTAAACAGCATGGTTTAAAAAAACAGCTGTTAAAGGACTTTTGCATCTGGATCTTAGTGATCTTGTTATTTCTGGGGCAGGAATAGCTTCTTATTATGGAACCCCAAAAGCTGTATGGGAATTACGAAAGTTATCCAAGTTGTTAAAAGTACTTAGTAATGCCACATTTGAGGCAGTGAATCTTATCATCACAAAATTGAGTGCTGTGCGTGCTGAAGTGCTGCAGAACAGAATGGTATTTGACTTCATGCTAGCATCAAAAGGAGGTGTGTGTGCTCTCATGCACAAAGAATGCTGTACATTTATTCCTGATAATGAGCAAGCCATACATAGTCATTTGGAAATTATTCAAAAAGTGGCTGAGCTGTCAAATACCAAGGAAGCTGATAGCTCTCAGTGGGCATGGCTCACTAATTTGTTCTCTAGATGGGGTGGTGGTATTTTAAAATTCATAATGCTGATTGCAATAATCATTATGGCTTTATTTTTACTCTTATGTTTATGTAAGCCTTCAGTATCTAAAATGATTGCATCACAGTCTTTGATAATATTGCAAAATGTATGTATTAACTGTTTTGAAAATGTGCCTTTTTCAAAATGCAATGATGAAGGTGTTATGGAAAATGAAAATGAAACAATAGACTTTGAAAGCTTTGGTAAAATGTATGAAAAGGTTTTTGGTCTCTCAAAAGCAGACTTTGAGCTGATGCTTTCTAAGCATCAAAGATGGGATTGTAGAGATTAAAAATAATGAAATGAAATGCGAGTATATGTTAACTGGTCAGTGTACGTGATTGCAAGAATATCCTGAAGTCATGGAAAAGTACTGGAAAGAAGCTTCTCATAGTTTATAGTACCTTAGCCTGGGGCCCTGATTTTCCTTGCAGGCATGTAGTAGAATGAAAAATTATTCCTTATTAGGTTAAAATATAGATAACAAGTATGAAGCATAATTTCTTCCAGCTTATGAATTTTCTATTGGATATAGAGTAATGGTCTGATGTATGAAATGCACCTTTTTGTTATATTTTTGTTGGATGTTACCAATAGTTTCGTAGATAAAAATTATTATCATGATAAGATTATCTATATAACCTGTGTGAAATCCTTTGTTCAGAGAGACATGACTTTCTGAGTACTCTCTCCCACATGTGTTTTTCTATTTTAATAAAAGAGTTTGTACTTTGAACTGCCAAGAGTCTAAGTATTGTTTAACAAGTTTTACCTTAACAATGCTGTCAATGTCATTTCTCAAAGAGGGAGGATATAGAATAACTTATGTGTTGTACCTTTAAGAAGCATTTCTAAGACCTGAATGTGCATATATAAAATAGCAGGCATGTGCTAGCTTCAGTGTCATTTTGTGAGTGCAGCCAGAGTGTGAATATCTATGCATGAGACAACTAGTTTGTATATATGTTTATGTTTGTATATAATAAAGATGCTTGAACAGAACCCACAACATTCATCTACTTCATCCTGACTAGACAAGCGACAGTCTCCAAGCAGTATCATTGCCACAACGTTCACATCCACAGAATTCAATATCTCCTTCTCTCTGTATATAATATGCAGACAGAAATATAGTAACAGAGATATAGATATAGATATATAGATATATAATCCTGATTCAATGAAATGCCGAGACATCAATCTGTAACATATAAGATTCAGCATTTAGAAAACCAGTATATCAAATCAACCCAAAAAGCACATAGAGTACAATCCCAAAATGAAAAAAAACAGTTTATTTTTGTGATCCAATCACCAAAACCCTACCACACATTCCAACATAGATTATCTCGCTATTGGTAATGTTACAGACAGGGATTTTCTAAGGTAAGTCATGGTTAGGGACACTTTGTGCTCAAGGAAGCTGCCTCCCCCTTTGCCCTGGCCTAGGTACACCTCTTAAATTTAGGATGCTATCTTCAGCATTAAGCTATAAACTATTACCCCACTCTGTGAAGGTGCATCAGTTTACTCCCAATAAAATCAATGAGACACTGAATAGAGGGAAAGCCCCCTCACATTACCATACTAATGCCTGTTAAACCTTACCCTAACTGTGTCCTTTTCCCTAACTTACCCTAACTGTGCCCTTTTTCCTAATACTAACATTGCAACTTATCTTGGAAATCCCTGTCCATGGCACTAACACCATAATAATAGTCTCAGGCACACACCGCATGCATAAATACATGCCAACAAACCTCAATCTATCCTCTTACCTAACCTGTAATCTAGCACTATCCCATAAACACAAAATACACACTTACCTAGCCAGCATACAGTCAGTCTGACTTCTTCAAAATATCAGGCATTTGACAAAACATTTAACACAGGACAGGTATATAATCTGTCAGTAAAATGAGCATTTGACAGATTGTATGATATCTATCTATCTATCTATCTATATATATATATATATATATATATATGTGTGTGTGTGTGTGTGTGTGTGTGTGTGTGTGTGTGTGTGTTGTATGGAAGTATGACTTTATTTGTGTCAAAATGTTGAAATATTAACATATCCAGTGGCAAGTGATTGAACACACCGTGTACCCCCACATCCCCACTTAATTATATATACCAACTTTGAGATCACACTACAAAAGGAAAAGTGAAAATTCATCAATCCCCACTATACTAGGATCACACACAGAAAAAACAGTATGTCCAATAAGCTGATTTTCAATTGCACTAGCTTTTTTTCTGTTTGATGAGATGGATTGCTGACCACTTGTTAGTAACCCAAATAAAAATATAGAGAGACAGAGAGAAAGTAGGAGAGGCACATACACGTCTTTTTTTTTTTTTCAAAAATAAAATAACATAAAATTCAGCAAGACCAAGACTCTTCTTTACCACTATACAAGAAAGAACAATTCTACTGAATGAGTTTATAGAATCCCAAAAGCAAACTTGCAGAAACAGTCATTTCAAACATACATACATACATATATGTGGCTTGATTTCATGTTTGCCTTCCTCCTCTCTTACTGAGAAAAATGTAAACCAAAATGCCATCTTTGTTTTTCAGGAGACTGCTACAATATTTCCAATGGCTTAACACAAGACAATAGATTCTCTTTGGAGAAGGGGTACTTCTTTTAAATCTAGATGATTGCATTATCATTTTGACATATTCTATTAAAATGCAAACAACCCTAAACAAACTAAGCCTAATTTATACAGTAGTTAGTGTGACAAAAGGAGGTACTGCCAGCACAGCTAGCTGGAAATTTGTAAATAAGTATATGTCATTTGTGAATATCAAACTAATTTATACAAGATGCTTGTGCTACAAATGTATTAGAACTGTATGGCATGTGTATATCAAACTGCTTTGTACAAATGTTTGTGTTGAAAAGGTATTTGTAAAGTGCTTGTGCTTAAAATGCATCCACAGTGTGCCCTACTGGAAGGGAACAGAAATGTACATGCACTATTGTAACTAGTTAAATGTATGTGTTCTAACAGAGGAAACTGGAGAGTTAACATCAGTCCAGCAAACTTTAGAAAATATCTGAAATTAAATTACTTTATAGGCTAGGTCATAAGGATGCTTCAGTGTAGCTAGAGGCACAAAGTCTGTACTAGGAAGCTTTCTGCATTGTCTTTGAGGTAAATAACTTTGGAAGCATGAAGGAATACAATTGTTTTATGACTTCCAGCACCTGCCAAAGATCTGAGCAAAAGCCCTTGTATGAGTATTTTTACAGGTAGATGCTAAATACTGCCAGCTTCAGCAATGGGGGCTTTGCATGGGAACTAGAAGTCAGGTGACGAGAAATTATGTCATTCTGCAAGCTATCCCAGCAATAATATTTTAGATATTATTTTGAGAAGTCTCTGAGTGAAACAGAGCATGCATTCTGTATTGGACCTGACAACAACAAGAAGAACAATTTGCCACATCTGCCTTGCTCTACTAGTAAGTTTATAGGGTATAGTAATTACCTTAGATGCAGTCAGGAATATAGTGAAGCATAGTTTAGTTATTTTTCTTTATTTGTGTGATCCTGTACTGCAATGTTATTTTAAATATTTCCTGTGATTTTGAACTCTGATGTCACTGTGAATATATACTGAGTATGTTCTTGTTCTTTTATTTTTTATTAAATCTATTTAAACCTTTCATTGTGGCTGATCTATGTATAGATATTTAAGTTTTGACAGTACTTGCATATTTATTTGGTGACACTGTGTGGGTCACTCTTAACAGCCTTGCTCTTCATCAAACTATCATTTGTATTACTATTATTACACAGTAAAAATTGTACACCCTTTAAAGGCCCTAAAGTAGCTGATAAGGAGTGACTGGTGGCAGTGGTAACTACCTTATAGTCTGGGCAGAAGGGGGCATAGCTAGTAAACCTGTGCCAGCTTTTCCCAGGTGTGTGTATGTGTGTGTGTGTGTGTGTGTGTGTGTGTGTGTGTGTGTGTGTGTGTGTGTGTGTAAATCAAACCTCAAGGAGTTTGTGTGTGTCAGCTACTTGGCAGGGACTCGAAGCACTGGTTGGACAGATAGGGTGATGGAGGTCCTGATTTGGTCAATCAGCCAAGATCTTAGCTCTATAGCTGAGCCAGTGAGGAGTCTTATTGGGGATTTGGAGAAAGAGGGAGAAACCAGTCCTGGAATGACTATGGTCTCTGTGTGCTCTTAAGGGAAATTGTACTTGATGCAGAGAGCTGCATCTGGAAATACTGTGTGTGCACCTGTTATCCTCTCAGTGAACATTCTCCACTGTTGCCAGTGGTGAGGATTGAGGCTCCTTGATTACTGGTTGGTAGTGGTGGGTCATCACAGTTAGCACAGGGAGAAGATAGAGAGAAAACAGCACCACATTATCCACAAAGTTTGAGAGCTGGTAGCTACTGCATGATTGAGGATGCTATTTTCAATATTAATCTATAGGCTACTATCCCACTATGGGAAAACACTTCAAAGTACTGCCAATAAAAGCAATAAGGCTGATACAGGGGGAAAATATTCACTTTATTGCACATAAAAGAGTAAGCGCTTTCATAAATAAACTTCTTCAAATTGCTAAGACACTCTTATCTAACAGAAATGCTTACAAAGAAAACATAAACTCAGCTTAAAGGCAATTCCCAGTGAAATTAAAATTATCTGTTAAAAGAATGAGAATTATCAGATGCAAAGATCTACTGAATCAGTGTTCTTAGAATAGCTAATTTATAGGCTCGTAGGTTCATAGTTAGCTACTAGGCTATCTGCCCGAGGGTATTTTTAAGCCTAAAAAAGAAGCAGGTGCCCGTGGAACCCTTGCATGGCCAAACAAGGAAAACTTCACAACAAAAAAAAAAAACGCCAGCAAGTGTTGGCAATATTTTTAAGCCTAGCCAGAGTGTGTCATCTTTCGCTGCCCCATTGATTAATTAACTGAGCCTCTGTCAAGCAGAGCTAATGAAGTGATCCCAGGGGTGTATTTTCTGTTACCCATCCACTCGTCAAGGCTTCTCTTGAAGAGTGTTAGTGAGGGGCTCTGCCTAATGTAGTTAGGAATTTTGTTCCAAAGCATGGGGAGTCTTTCTGACAGGAATCTATCCCTCCAGCATGTTCTATTTATTGTTGTGGCGAGGTTTAGCTCACTAGAGCGCATGGCTCACAGTGACTTGGATTTCCTTAGGAGGAGCATGTCCATCAATTCTGAGTTGGACATGGCTTTGTAAGTCAGGCAGAGATCACCTCTGAGTAAGCGATATGCCACTGAATACAGCTGGAGTTTTTTCAGTCGGGCTGCATAGGACATATGTTTGAGGCCAGTAATCCTCTTGGTGAGGTGCTTTTGTGGTCTTTCCAGCTGTTGGAAGTGACTTGTGAGGTACATCCCAAATGGGGCATTGTACTCTATTATGGGACTGATGAGTGACGAGTAGAGGGGCACTATAACTTCTTTATTTCTAGATGCAAACCCCTTAGTAATTAGATGGGCCACATAGAAGGATTTCCTAAGTACTTTGGCAATATGATTGTCAAAGGAGAGATTACTATCTACCTGGGTCCCCAGATCTTTTATTACCTCTTCTGTGTTAAGGGGTCTGCCGCCTATGTGGTAATTCCTGGGTTTTTTGTTTTTCCCAAATGGGATGACTATGCATTTTTTGGCATTTACCTTGAAGCCATGAATTTGACACCAGGTGTCTGTCTCAGTAAGGCCTTTTTGAAGGATGTCCGTGTCAGCCGGAGAGTCATTGCCAGTATTTTAAGGCCATGACAATACTGAAATTTAAAGCAACAAAATCCTACTCCAAAGATTTAACACCTCTATAAAATACATAACAAAAAATCTTGACAATGAATCATACAAACTTTTCTGATTTCATTTGCCAGTTTGGAAGTATCTGAAACTGTTAGAAATGCAGCGTTGTGACCATCTTAGAATTCAAACAATATTAATGGCAGACACACACACACGCATGCACACAATGCACACATGCGCACACACACACACACACACACACACACACACACACACACACACACACACACACACACACACACACACACACACACACACACACACACACACACACACACACACACACACACTCACACACACACACACACACACACACACACGCACACCACAACTACCACTGCTTCCTTTGTTGACAGCATTTATAGAGCTTAGCTGAGATGACAGAGATCGAAACCCTATTCTTTGTCCTCCACAACTGAAAAATACTAGGTTGATTATTTGTTCTGTACTGGATGCTTGTGTGTTCAAAATCAACATAATGGTTTCCCAGTTGAAATGAGAAACAACTGCTATTGACGGAAGTCAAATACCTAGCTGCCTTGGGACTCCTTCTTGTCTGATGCAGTGACAACTGCATGCAGTATAAGCAGTCCCAATTCAGTTCCCAGCTCACACAAAGGTGAGTACTTTTCTTCTTCCTCTAGGTCTTCTTTCTTGTGAAAGGCAGTATTTCCTGAAGGCATTGGATTTGGCCTGTCATGCTGGACCAATGGCTGCAACATTATTGCAGTCCTTGATAACATATCTTGCGTCACTTCCAACAATCAGTTTCTTCCTTCATTGCTCTGATCCCTTTCATATCACATTACTTTATTTCAAAATGGGCAATGGATATTTATCCCCAAAGGTGTAAAAAAACCTCTGAACTACATAGCCAGTGAACACAAGGAAGGAATTAATTTAGGGAAACATTGTGATTTAATGTTCTCAGGATAAGGAGAAGAACTTAAAAATTCATGTAGGACAACTTAAAAACTCCACTGAAGCCACCCACTCTTTGTGTGACAGTGAATATGGGTTATTCAATCTTTCTTTGCATTAATTTTCACTAACCACAGGAAAGATAAAAAATCACAAAATCATGATAAATGAGGTGTTGTATCTTAATTGACTCATCTGTCAATATCAGAGGAATGTACAGATGCTAGAACTTTTTCTCATAACCCTACATACTCCTGAAAATGTTGGTGTGCCTGCTGCATGCAAACCAAGTATAGCAAAGCTTAACATGGTAGACCTAAAATAAGCATGCATGGCTGAGATCCAGCCAGAGTTCAGGTCTATAGACGACTTTAAATACCATAAATACTTTTTAAAATTCTAGATACTGAAATGGTTTTATTTTAGAAGCTAAATCTTATTTATAATTAGGAAATGTAAACTGAAAGTTTTCAAGGCTCTGCAAGTGGCATGCAGTAGTTTGGTTTCATGCTCTCGTATTAACTTATGTCTATCTATAGCTGCAGTTTTCAGAAATGTTTGCCAGCTAGTCTTTGGGATCAAATGTTGTCTACTTGCAAAAAATTGCAACAGTAGTCATTTGTCATGATGTATGTTGTTATAGAATAGAAGTACACTAAATACAGTAGATTAAAATAAAATATCGATAAAAAGGGGAAAGGTGAGTACTTTTCTTCTTCCTCTAGGTCTACTTTCTTGTGAAAGGCAGTATTTCCTGAAGGCATTGGATTTGGCCTGTCATGCTGGACCAATGGCTGCACCGTTATTGCAGTCCTTGATAACATATCTTGCGTCACTTCCAACAATCAGTTTCTTCCTTCATTGCTCTGATCCCTTTCATATCACATTACTTTATTTCAAAATGGGCAATGGATATTTATCCCCAAAGGTGTAAAAAAAACCTCTGAACTACATAGCCAGTGAACACAAGGAAGGAATTAATTTAGGGAAACATTGTGATTTAATGTTCTCAGGATAAGGAGGGGAACTTAAAAATTCATGTAGGACAACTCAAAAACTCCACTGAAGCCACCCACTCTTTGTGTGACAGTGAATATGGGTTATTCAATCTTTCTTTGCATTAATTTTCACTAACCACAGGAAAGATAAAAATCACAAAATCATGATAAATGAGGTGTTGTATCTTAATTGACTCATCTGTCAATATCAGAGGAATGTACAGATGCTAGAACTTTTTCTCATAACCCTACATACTCCTGAAAATGTTGGTGTGCCTGCTGCATGCAAACCAAGTATAGCAAAGCTTAACATGGTAGACCTAAAATAAGCATGCATGGCTGAGATCCAGCCAGAGTTCAGGTCTATACAAGACTTTAAATACCATAAATACTTTTTAAAATTCTAGATACTGAAATTGTTTTATTTTAGAAGCTAAATCTTATTTATAATTAGGAAATGTAAACTAAAAGTATTCAAGGCTCTGCAAGTGGCATGCAGTAGTTTGGTTTCATGCTCTCGTATTAATTTATGACTATCTATAGCTGCAGTTTTAAGAAATGTTTGCCAGCTGGTCTTTGGGATCAGATGTTGTCTACTTGCAAAAAATTGCAACAGTAGTCATCTGTCATGATGTATGTTGTTATAGAATAGAAGTACACTAAATACAGTAGATTAAAATAAAATATAGATAAAAAGGGGAAAATATACCAGTGATAGAAATCTTGCAAATAACCCAAGCAGATCACTCTAGATGTCAAGGTACCACAGTATGAAAAAAAATATTACTAGAGATTAACTTATATGAAATTATCAACTACAAATGCTTACTCTTCCTGTAAATGCTGTTGCAATTAATGCATAGTATTCATTCTTCATAAAAATATATATATATTTTTAGCAATCCTGGTAATGAACTCTGGTACATTGTACATTAAAATGTGATTTTTTTTTTTATTAACATGAAGTATTCCTCAATGAACTAAAATTAGCCATGAAATCCCAGAAAAGTTATGACTTTGTCTTATAATGAAGATATATAACTAACATACGATACCATTTTTAATTATTTTTTATATATCTCAGTCTGAACATTCAAACTAAAGCTACTCTTAATTATGTTAATATTTTTTAACTTCTCTAGTCTGTTAGCTTAGTTTTCATCTGTTTGCTAAATAATGAATGTGATGCCATTTAGTATAAGCATTTGACTATCTCATATGAACAGTATAATTTTCCAGATTTTGTTTATTTCAGTTTGCTTCAGTGTAAACACAAAGTTAGTTCTTCACCAAAGTGCTAGGGTGACACACTGGAAGCTCACAGTTTTAATTTATCTATAGGATAGAAAGGCCACAGGCATTGATAGAATTACTTTTCCCTGTGCAGTCCCACAATGCATCTTTCCTCCTTTGCCATGGATACATCTGCATTTTATGTTCTTAGCCTAACATGTTAGAGCTTAACCAAACCACATTCATGCTCTGGGCTGAATGGTTGCATTAGCTGCTTTTGTGAAGTATGATGCTCACAACTGCAAATTATTTCATGCAAACATGTGTGACTCTTGGCAGATTGTGACTTCCTGCCAGTACCTGATCTCTGCTTGATTTAAATCTGTAACCTGGGTGTAAAATGTTCCTTAATCTGCTGCCACCACAAAAAACTCTTCAGTTTGTAACTGAGCACTGCTACGCCAAAACTAAAAGATATTTAAAGCAAATGTTAACTTATTATCTCTTCCTTTGTAATGTTGTATTTATTAATTTGGTAAGTCCAGTAGTTACAATAAGTGCTTCTTTTCATAATAAACCCAAGAGAGTTAGCCTGAAAACATCGAAGTCACACACTATGCAAAGAGAGCGTGAGAAACAAAACTTAATACCAGAAAAAGAAGCTCGTTAGCAATTTTCAGAACATCCTTAACCTTGTGTGCTATATTGCCAGGCAGGCTGCATGTCTTAGCAGTTTATCAGTCTTATTAAACTGTCAGATCCTCAGTTTTCATTACCAGATGTTCTTCAGGAGCAGAATAAAACACCCCCAATCTTTCTCCAAGTACCTCCTTTCTCTAAATTTTGCATACATAATGACACAACTAGACCTCTCATTGAGCCTTAAGGTCCCTTCACCTCAGCATTTTTGGCCTACCCTCCTCTACCTGGCTGTTAGCTACACCCACCTCAATACCTTCCTTCTTCCCCTTAGTACTCCACCTCTTGATTCCATATGGCTGCACCATGAGTTCCCTGTGCACATCTAAATATTTACCTTGTGTATACCATAGCTGCTTCTCTTAATTCATTTAGCCACTGTTAGTGTTTCTAAGGTGCTTGCTGTTTTACAGTCCCAGGTAAATTAAAACCCCTACTTGCTTTCCCTTCTTTGAGGTCCTACCCAAAGCCCTGATTATCATCATTATGTTTTGTTAATGTGACTATCTGCAACACATTTTTTCGGGTTTATATTAGAACACCGAACATTCAAAATGTCGAGTGTTCTAATATCGAACCCTAGCAATCGAAAATACAAAACATCGAACATTTGGAACAGCAAATTTTTTCTTAGGGAAAAAATGTGCTGTTCCAAAACACATACACACAACACAAGCATACCAAACAAATAGCAATTCACACACATACACCTAAACTCGTACACCTAACCCTACACTAAACTATACATACACCACTAACTATCCACTTACCTTAACCCAAACCCTAACCTTAAGGTCTGTCACTATCACACAGTCACCTCACCTGCACCCTAACCCTAACTCACCTACCCCGCACTAACCCTCGCGTCCACACAATCGCACACTTACCTGACCCGCACCCTACCCCTAACTCAACTAACCCGCACTAAACCACACGTCCACACAATCGCACACTTACCTGAAGCCGACCTGTAACTTTCCACCAGAGCACTGAAAATACAGAAGCAACAGAAACAGACAACCAAATTCTTTCCCTAGGAAAAAAAATTGGTTTTCTGTTTCTTCGATATTTTCAGTGTTCGCTGAAAATGGGTCGAAAATAGAATACTCGACATTTCAAATGTTCGGTGTTCTAATATAGACCCATTTTTTCATGTGTGTGTGTGTATGTATAGGTACACACACACACACACACACACATATATATCTATATGTATGTGTGTATATATATATATATATATATATATATATATATATATATATATATATATGTATATATATATATATATATATACATATAGATATATAAATAGATAGGTATAGATATGAATCCCCTTCAGAAGCGTGACATTTCAAAACTTCGAACTTTTAACAGCCGAGACCATAAGATAGAAATTTTGAAACTCTGAATGTTTTGAATGGAGACCACCATACAGCATGGAACAGGAAAGTTACCACTTTCTTCACTGTAGTTCGATCTTGGAGTTGGTATATTTATTTAGCAGGGGTTGCTGGGGGGTACAGGGGGGCTTGACCTTGCAAGTAAATAAAAAAATTATTATTTTTTTTATTACATTTTCAAAGTTTCAAAACTTTGATCTTATGGTCTCTTGATAGCCAGCTATCAAAGTGGGTTAAAATACATTTTCAGCGCAGACTCATGGAGAAAAGCTTCAGAAAAAAATAAAACAGAACTAAAAAATTACAATCAATACTGCACAGTTTTAGAAAATCATAGCCATATATCATTAGCAGGGTAATAAGATACGCATGTCTACAGCTATCTGATGATATATAACAGCTGATAATTAAAAAAAAATAGTAACAGCAAGCAAACACTGAAAATGAAAATGAATAGTAAACTACCAAGATAAAGATGACAGGAAAAAGCCGACAAGATAAACATCTAATTTTATAAATTATTTGCAGATGTATGCATCAGATCTATGTAAATAAAACATGATTATTTTGAAAGCATGAATGTTGTTTTATTTAAAAAAGAAATCAAGCAGTTCCATCTGCGATTCACATAATTCCCCAACAAGGCATCTCCATTTGAGTTTCAACTTTTTATTATTTCTAAAGATGGTTATCTTTGTCCTAAGATAAAATGAGAATAGCAGTTCATGAAGTACTTAAGTGAGATGGAGACTTTGAAGTGAAGGGACAAGTAGGTGATAATTTACTAAATAGTAATCAAGTTTGTACCTAAAGGATTGCCATGTATGTGTGATTGTAGTATGTCACAGTTGTGTGCTCTGAGAGTCCAGGGCCTGGTTCCTCTCTATATCTGTCCAGAACCCCAATAAGACTCACCACTGGCACAGCTCAGAGTTGAGTCCTTAGCTCTGGTTCCAAGCTAGGTCCTCCCACACCCTCTCTGTGAAACTAGTGCTTTGTATCCCTGGTCCAAGCAGCTGAAATACACACTTTTTGAGATTTGGTTTGCAGACACACCTGGGAAACCTAGCACAGAATACCCACTCTACCAACTTTGACCAGATTATAAGGTCATTATCAATGCCACCAGTACCCCTGCCAGCTACTTAAAGGCTCTTACAAGGTTATCCAATTATTTTGAGTGAAATGAATATTAATACAAATGGTAATGTTGACCAAACAGCAAGGCTTTCAAGAGTGGCCAGAGCTATCACCAAATAAATATAAGCAAATACTCTCAAAACTTCAATATTTTTCTAAAAGAACCAGCCACAATGAGAAGTTTAAATATATGTAATAATAAATAATTAAAGAATGTAAGAACAGTAAATATCTATTTACAGTAAACACCAGAGTTTCAGTCACTGGAGATATTAAAAATGACACCAATGGAAAGTTTTACACAGTTATAGGAAAAACAGTATTTAGCTAGTCTCACTATCTATACCTGATTGATTAAAAGAATCACTGTTCCAACTTAACTAATTAGAATAAGGCAAGATGGGTGAGTGGTCCTTGTTCTCAGATCCAAGGTAGAATACAGAATGCTCCTGAGACTTCAATCTTCTCTAATATTAAAACATTACTTCTGTACAGAATGGCATTACATACATCTGGTCATCTTAATCTGTTTCCCGCACTATCCCCATCACTAGACGTTACCAGGGTTTAGCACCTATGTGCTACAATACACACAGATAGAGCATTGCTCAGATGTGGTGCAGCTGCTGGAAGTCATAAAACCATAAAACCATTCCACTCTTCCTACAGGAGCTACAACCTATTCTCTAGTACAGACACTGTGTCTCTGGCTCCATTCAAAGCTGTGGGATAACATCTTTATGGCTTAACCAATGACATATAATTATTTACAAAATTCCAGCTAGCTGTACTGGCATAAGTTATATATCCACTGCCCTACTTCTCCGGACATGGCTGACAGGACCTCCTATCATCACAGAGTTCTTCTAACTTAGGGAGAGGATATGGTTCTAGTGTACAAGGGCAGCTATTAAAGAGAGTAGCCATGATCATAGCTTCTGAAGTCTGTGTAAGATAGTAGCTATCACATTGATTTGGCCTTTATGCAAAAAAAGCATCAACAGTATAATCAGGAATTAATGTTATATATTTCATTCTGTTAGTTCAGAAAAAAAAATATCTCAGGCTGTAGTAGTAACCTACAGTTAAGGAGAACTTGTTTGTAGAGAATACCACAAAACAATATGGAGTTGCTTTTACTAGTGTTGAAAATAAGGTGGACATCGCTAAAACATTTCTTGAGTATAGAGAAACCAACCTGCAACTGTTTATCAACTTGTTTGTGATTGCTTGCTGAACCATATGTAGGTTATCATAGTGTCTTGAAAGAAAATTGCAGTAAAGGCTAAAGAATAAGAGTCCTAAAATGGAACCTTATGGAACTCCTATACTGCTTAAGAAGTCAGTGGACAGTTTTCAACTCCACCACCTAAGTAGAAATTTCCTGTATTTGAAGTAGGTGTAGAACCAGCTGTGACTGTTGCTGTAGGTACTGAGGCTGGATAGTATCTTTATGAGACATTTATAGCTAATTGTGTCATAAACTTTGAGAAGGCTTGCAAAAGACCAGACACAACTCCCTTTGTTAAGTTCACTATCAAATTCTGTAACCATCAGTAAAACATAATTTTATGATGAATTATTGGGAAAAGACTTTGAGAAATGCAGAAAACCTTGAACTATGTGATTTTTCATCATACATTGGGAGAAAAGCTATTATTTCAATTTTCCTTGACTATTTCAATTGCACTTGATATAATACTGCTTTTAGTACCTTTAAACTATGTTGTTTGTTTTAACCTAAAAAGTTACTTGTTTGAGATTTCTGTTTGTTCTGGTGCTATAATCTTGTAGTTGTGTTTGTAATAGTGGGAGAATTGTGGTATATTGCAGGATCTTTGCCTAAATTTACATATTTTTCATTGCACTTTGTTGTGACAATATTTACTTGTGATGTCTGCCTGATTGGGTGCCATAGCCCTGTAGTTTTATTTTGCAATAGTAGCAGCATTGTGAGTTTTACTGCAGGATCTGTGCACATGCAAACTATTTATACTAAATTCTGTTGAAATGCTTGGATATTATTTTTATTTGCTTATTTAAGCTGGACTTAGAGAGCTTTTTCTTTGTTGCAGCAGCTGCTGATTTCCCTGCTCTTTGACTTCTACGTTGTTACAGACCCCTCCCCCTCCAACTCCCCGACTGTTACACTAATTACTACTCTCACTGCTGCTACCTCCTGGTTTCTGTATTAACCACAAGTTTCCTTCCCACCACTATAAAAGTTAAACTCTTGAATTTCTAGCCTACCTGGGACCTTAGACCTGTAGTAATAAGTCATAGTAGTGAGTGGACTACAATTTGTAACAGGTTCTGAGTCACAGAGCTCTACTGCCTGTATTTTTTTTTTTTTTTGGGAACTGGTTTCCTCCCCAGCTTGTCTCCTATAACCTGCACTGAGCTGAGCTCACCCAGGGCCTTTTATTCAAGACTCTGAAAAGCATACCTTGAACTGTGAAATGTTTCATCAAAAAGGGAAGAAAACTATTATTTCAACTTTCCTTGCATATTTCAAATGCACTTCAAGATTTCTGTGACATATTATTGTTTTTTTTTACCTTTAAGATATTTTAATATAATATAAAATGTTACTTATTTGTGATTTCTACATGCTTTGGTGCCATAATCTTGTATTTGCAAGAGTGGAAAAATTATGACATACTGCAGGATCTGTGCATCATTTATACATCTTTTATTGCATTTTTGCCATAACTATATTTGAACAAGTACTGGTATGACTCCACCATAGTACATCTGGGTGTCAATGACCTGAGGCATGCATCCTTGGACAATATGAAGAAGACCTGATGGAGTTCTCAGACTATGTGTCCCACACAGGTATAAGCTTAGCATTTAGAGGCATTCTACCTTCTCCAAGGATGATGCTGTACTATGAGCATAAAATAATTGACTTCATTAGTTGGCTTAGTGTTTGGTGACATTTGAATAGGGCCCAGTATTTGTCAGCCAGGAAAGACATGATGTGCAAATCATACTGGTTCCCCTAGGGACAGACTGCAACTATCCCTAGTCTTTTGAATATTGGAAAGACATCATGCACACCCCATTGTGTTTTTTTGCAATGCCAACCAGATAGCCATACCAATATAATGAAACAAATAAAGAAAAATATGAAGCCGTTAATTATCAATGCTGGAAGCCTATACAAGAATCATTACTTTCTACAAGCTTTCCTCACCCTGGAAGACATAAAAGTGTCTGTAGTAACTGAGATATGGTTTAAAATGGCAGACAGTACTCAGGTCGTGAGAGCTGTAACACTTTCCACACTTTTAGACCAGTCACTTTGCAGGAGGGAAAAAAACTAGTGGATGTGTTTCAATCTTCATTCAGAAGAGAATCACTTGAAGGATGGTTAAGTAGTATGATGCACTATGACTTTTTCATGTCCAGACCACCATCATTAAGGCTCCTTACCACATATTAGCTAGCTATAGAACTCCCTCTATGATCCAAGAAAGCCACAATGCCTAGCTACAAGAAATAGAGTCACTCAATATTAAACCCCGAAACCATCTTCATGGGTGATCTAAACTATTCAACAATAAACTGGGGAAGTGGAGAACCCTATACCACCACTACTGTACAAGCACAGAGATTCCAGGACTTTGCCAATACAAATGCCTTGGAACAAGTTAGAGTACCAGCTAGGTGGAATAACACTCTGTTCTTACTAGTATAAGGGCATCATACACCATCCTTTGCATATCTTCATCACTTATTAGGTATGACCACACAGCGCCATCTCCTTTAAAATATAAATGAATCCAAGGACCACTTACTCCCCCTGGTACCTTTCAAAATTTCTACAAGACAAACTACCTGCTCCTAAGTGATACATTTCCAAGCTCCACATCCCAACCAAACCCAGTTAACCATACTAGATATGTGGAATCATACACCCCCTAAACAATACCACCATATAAACAGTTACATAGATGTGACTGCAGCTGATATACACAAAGAGCATACCACATAAACAATCTCCCATGGTGGAACTTTTATATCAACAAACGTTATAATAAAAGGAAGGAATTTTTGGCTAAAAGTATAAAGAAAAATAAACAGAATGATAGACCTCTCATCATAAAACTGAACAAGTAATTCAGGTGCTTTATTAAATCTACCATAGTTACATTTAAGGCAAATATAATAAAAGGAAGAGATTTCTTGGCTAAAAGTAGAAAGAAAAATAAACAGAATGACAGACCCTCATCATACGATTGAGCAAGTAATTCAGGTGTTTGGTTAAATCTACCAATGCTACATTTGAGGCAAAAATAGCCACCCAAGAAAGGGCACTCACCAGGTGTTTTTTAGTTATGTTCATAACCTGATGAGCACACCACAACAATGTACTGAGCTGATTATCAACAATGTTATCCACACTGAAGATGAAGATATAGCTAACATACTGGCCAATAAATTCAGGTCAAACTTTACTCCTCTTCCCCCCATCTTTCATGCATGAAATATCTAAAATTAACTCACCATCAACAATCACACAAAACCAAGTCATGAAAGTGCTATCAATAAGTGAAAAAAACTGTTTAAATGAGTCCTGACAAAAATCCCAGGATACATCTTGAATAGCATAAAGCATCATTAACCACATCCCTAACAACAATGTTCAACTTTCGCCTCCATACAGATTTTGCACCAAGTAAACAGAGAATAGCAGCAGTTATTCCCCCTGCATAAGGGAAGATCTTCCACAGATCCAGGAAATACAGATCCATAAGTCTGACCATCCTTATATGCAAAGCCATTGAAAGAATTATCATGGAATTAACCAAGAAGGACATAAGGAACCTCCAAACACAAGTCATGCTTACTCAGCCTGGTAGATATTTTTGAAAGGTCATGAAATGAATGGATGAAGGTAAAATGGTAGACAACTCCTACCTTGACCTAACTAAGGCTTTTGATACAATTCCCCATTCAAGCATAGTACAAAAACATAATAAATGAGGAATAAAACTATCACCTGCTGGATTACCAACTAGCTCAAAGACAGGATGCAGAAGATCAAAATAGGGGAAGCTACCTCCACAAAAAGAAAAGTCTCCAGTGGAGTCCCTCAGAGTTCAGTGCTGTAATCTTTTCTGTTTGACATCTATTTCTCAGAAGTAAAAGCCAATAACAAAGTTTGCATATGATTGCTAGTTAGGAGTAGTGACTGAATCCCTAAAAGACTCACCTGTCGAAAAGGAAGGCTTATCCCAAACAAATAAATGGTGCCAGATTCATGGTCTAGATCCAAATGCCAAAAATGTATTATTGTCTCCTTTGGAAAATTGACTCCCAAGGGGAACTATCATATTGATAAAACACATCTAAGAGTTGACCCAGTAGTCCAGAATTTGGGAAATTATGTAGACAGTGATCTACCTTTTGACTAGAATATGTCCACTGTGGTAAGGATGTCCTTCTATATTGTGTAGCTCATAAACAAGGGATCACTTCTAAATCTATTCATTTCTTTGTCCCACTTTTCTCAGACATCATTATGCCATTCATTGAGTAAAATGCCCCTTTTGGCATGGCTTTGTCTAGGCACATAGAACAACTGGAATGCTGGATACAAGGCATAAACAAAAAGGGATAGTCAAAAAAACATATTGCTGTAATGGTGTCTTATAAAGAGGTGACCTGTGTCTATCATACAAAGCATCCTCCCACCCATTGCTGATGGATTAGCTTCACATGTGCAAGTAAAGTGATATTAGTAAAACTTGATCCAGGGACCAAAACCTCTTCTGCAACACTAACAGAATGGTTTGGAGGGATATGTATATTTCACACAGGATACGACTACTCTGGAACAGACATCCCATCCACGTAAAGCAAAACTCATCCTTGAACATATTAAAGCATAATTTGGCTCAATGGTTGAGAAATATAAAATTTACCCCAGGATCCCCACCACCCCACACACACACACACACACACACACACACACACACACACACACACACACACACACACATACACACACACACACACACACACACACACACACACACACACACACACACACACACACACACACACACAAAATATGAATGGACAGACATAGTTCCTAAATGCTTTATCCTAACATATGGATCACAAGGGCAGTTAAACTAGTACTAACTTATGAATCTATGAACCATGTTTTCTTTCAAAATATTATGGTCCTGTATCCAGACAGCAAGTTGCCGATGCGCTGTTCTTTCTAGAATTTTGTCTACTATGATCAAAATGGGAATTGACCAGAAAATGTTCTGCTCAGTTGATTATCCCCAACCTTTCATGTCATGGAAAGGGACATTTACATCCTTCCAGAAAGCAGGAACATTTCCCTCTTTTGATGTTGTATTAATCAAAAGGGTAAGGGGAATGGTAATATTTTGTGCCATCTGTTTTAAAAATTAGATGGTAGTCCATCAAACTGTACTGGCCCCAAATCACTAATTTTCTTGAGTAGCTTACTGAAAACATGCTGGCTTTCTTTAAATGGAACCAGAGTTTTGGCTTCAAACAAATGCTATGGGACCTCATAGGTGGTGTTCTGAAGACACTAGGTACCGACTTCTAAAAATTATTTTATAGCAATTTTGCAGGTTCCTTGCCCTTAACATTAGGACAGGGGAAAGGTAGAGTTATTTCCTGACCACAGTAAACTATTAATAGCCCTCCAGAAGACTTTTAGGTAATCTGGTTTGCAGTTTCATTGTTAAGCCTATCTTTTACATATGTCAACCAGGCTTTATCTTGTTCAACCAAAAGTGCTTTCATGGGAATCTAGCATACACATCATGGAGACGTAATCATCTCTAAACTTTAAAAGCCTTCAGTGGTGAAAATTATTGTAGCATCCCCATGATTATTTGGACTAAGTGATTTACAGCCTCATCCACAGTCAGCAACCAGTTGGTGCATTACCAGTCTATGATACGGATGAGCTGATTTAGGTATTCCTTCTCTATACATTTCATACTCCTTGTTTTAAGGTATTTATGGTTGCTTAGAATCTTACCTTGGTTACAGACAGCAAAAATGGTTATGATCAAGTGACCAAGATTACTAATTAGCTAAAATTAGACAGACTATTAAACAGTGTAATACACTTCCTGCAGTTTTATTTATAGGGATCAAAAGAATTATTGATTGTGTTAGGCCATGTAGTAAGTCATTGCTAGAAGAGTGGATCCAATCAATATTAGCATCGCATGCACAACTTATCTCAGAAATAGTATTGTTAATTAACCAGGGCAAGGTTCCTTCAAGTACACTGAATGGTTTGGTTGTATCAGCACAGTATAAAAACTTTGCAGTTTACAACCATTTTCTGTGGTAGCCGCCCTTTGATTGCACCAACGCTACTGTTTCCTGAACAGGACACAGTTTAAATATTCTAGTACAGCTACACCATCACCATCTTTATGCATTTTATCACAGTGAAACATACTATAATCAGTCATATTTACCCCTTTTGTTTTGAAATGCATACATTAAGGCACACCTCTTTATTACTCAGACATCTTGGTTGTAGTGCTCAGAAAAGGGCCTGCAGCTGCTTGATGTTAATACAGTTATCGCAGACACTGTAGGAAACTTGGTACACTAGTTTCTGAGATTTCCTGTGGCCCCTTTATTTTACACAGATTTAATGTCATACTAGTAAAAGACAGGGGTACTCACAGGCCAGGGTTACTTATTACTAGCTGATCTCAAAACAATATATATCCAGAGATGTTTCACACTTATGTCTAACCTTGCTTTATTAATGTTCCCCTTTTAGAGAAAGTAGAGTGTGGTGGATTAGAGTGCAAAATGTTACATTGTCTAATAATAAAGTACATGCCAACAATAATCACTGATAGTCAAGCCAGGGTTAATGAATGTGGGAAACCTAAACAAGAAGCAGCCTGCTCTGCTTGAAAGAAAGTTTACATTAAATGCAGTATATTGTGGTTAACTTGCCCTATATGGTGCAAAGCATTCCTTAGGAGCTGTACTCCACAACTAAATTATCTCATCGATAGGTATAACATATTCTTTAGAACATTTTTTAAAGTTGTAGTCAGGTACATGATGAAGGATGTTGACAGATGGGTTTAGCACATTCCTTAAAAGCTGTTATCAGGTACATGCTTAAGGATGTTGACAGCTGCAGTGTATAGCATAGAAACTTGTAGGCCCAGGATTAATTACGTTGTCATATGGGTAAGCAGTTTCTTTCAAAATTGTTGGTAGTAGATACAGGATTAAATATGTTGGCAAATGGGTACAATGTGCTTCTTATAAACTGTTGTCAGGTGTAGGATTAAGTACAGTGACAGATGGGTATATCACGTCCTTAGAAATTGTTTGACAGGTACAGGATTAAGTGCAGTGACAGATGGATGCACTACATTCCTTATAAGCTGTTGTCAAATGGGTGTATCTCATTCCTTAGAAGCTTGCATGTACATGATTAAGTACATTGACAGATGGTACAATTTATCTTTAGAACCTGTTGTCATATATATGAATAAGTATATTAACAGATGGGTACAAACTGTTCCTTAGAAGCTGTTATCAGGTACAGGATTATTTACACTGACAGATGGGTACATTTGTTTTTTTTCCTTAGATGCTGTTGCCAGTACATTAACAGATAGTTATATCACATTCCTTAGAAACTCTTACCTGGTACACATTTAAGTGCACTGACAGATGGGTACAATTTATTCCTTATAAGCTGTTATCAGGTAAAAGTTAAGTATGCTGATAAACATAAGTAAATTCTGAGTGAGAGCTTTTATTTTTGTAAGGTTCTAAGAAGAAGAAATAAAAGCTCTCTGTATTTTACCCTACTATTGTACAATCAAATGAGAATACTATGTACAGGGACTGTACTACCCTCAGGAAACCTTTATTCTGTGGTTATTAAGTACCTATTTAGTATTGGACCTAGATAGCAGGAGACTAAAAATGAAAATCTAGGTATTGCAGTATTCACTACTCCATTACTCTAAACAGTTCAGCCTATGCACAGATGAAACCGAATATTAGCAATTCAGTACATGGATAACCAGCACTCAGGTGACCATGGAATACAGCTGAGCAGTAACTAGCAAACAGTCAATCCTAAAATACTTAGGTGACCCACCACATGCCATCCTTGAATAAGCAGGTGAATAATGTAAACAAAGGACCATTAAAAACGTGATCTTATAAATGCAGGATCCTATGAGAAGGAGTAACCCTAAGAAGAAGGGAACCTGACCTGTCCTATCCCACTAGTATCCTATATTAGTAAAGATTACATTCCATTTTATTATGGTGCTGTATTCTATTATATTGACCATCTAAAATAAAACTTTGACTATAGATAAGATAACCAGCTTTTGACCTTCTAAACCACTCTGTTCTGCTTGCCCACTTACTCAATGTGAGTGTCAGCAATCAGGCATCATCCTGATTTAATGCTTTCTTCTCCTCTGTGTCCTTTAAGGTAAAAATATAAAATAAAATGAAAAAAATATAAAAACGGAAAAAAAAAAAAAGAAAAAAAAAAAAAAAAAAACTTGTAAAAGGACAAGTCTGATATGACATAAGGAGAACAAAGCATTAATAATCCTTCTATAGATTTCCATAACCAAGGCACCTTGGATTCCAGAAATGAAGCACCAACAAAGTCCAGGCATAAAAAGTTTATTCAAGTAAACTTCTATAGATTTACATAGGGGCCATGCGCCACCACTCACAGAATAGAGAAAGAACTATCAGTCTGTCAATCCTTTCCTCATCTGAGCTGGGAGACATTTCCAATGGTGAGTCAAATTAAGTACCAAGCTCCACTCCTGGTCCTTTTGTTAATTCTTTTAAGCTTCTGCTCTGTAACTATACTCCCCCAGAAAACCTAAGACTTGGGTTTCCCAGAAGCTCCTCATTGGGTCATGGGAATAATGATACTGGATCACTGGTCAGCATGGCTTATGGTCAAAACTACAATGATATTTGATTTTCTTCAAACCTCTGACTTTCATCTGTGATTAATGAAAACAGTCTCAGCAAATGATTTTGGTTTTGTTCATCTTTCGCTGGCCCGAAAATTTCATCTTTATTGGCACAATATGAATGACCATGTTTGTCCCTCTTAATCATGGCCACAGTTCCAAAAAGCAACAAAACAGAACTGGAGTCCTATTCCATTATTCCTAGCTGAAGTATTTAAGTGACCAGCCTGTTTTTTGCACTCTAATTTTTCAAAGCAAATGCTTCACATCCTTGGGACACTCAGTTAAGGGCATTGAAGGAGTAGCCAGAGGCAGGGGCTTGGATAGGTAGCAATTCCTGATCCCAAGATCCAACTACAAGGTTTTTAACTGCAGCAACTTTAACATCCACTATTGGAGATGGAATTACTGTGGCTACTCCCACCAGCCTTACCCTCTAATATACCTTCATTAAAAGATTTAAAATGCACTCATTTTGATTACAGGGCCTCAAAAGGGTCCTGTTTTGTTATTTTTTCATCACTAAATCCTGAAGTCAGAATAGGTAATTTATTTACCTGCTGCCTTCCTTAGATGTTGTAGCCAGTTCTCAGGCATCCTCTCCCTAATGCTTCCTCTCCCTAATCAAACCTTGATTTCCTGTTACCTGTGATCATACATAGGTTGATAGGTTCATAGGTTGGTACTAGGCTATCGGACCTAAGGTCTATACAAGCCTAGCCATAACAATTCCCTGGCTATTTCTTCCCACACTATTTACTTCCCTGGACCCTTGTCTAGCAGGGGGCGACTGACGTGATCCCCGGAGTGAATTTCCTTTCTCCCATCCAATCATCAAGGTTCCTTTTGAAGAGGGCCAAGGAGGCACTCTGCTTGACATGTATGGTCAGTCAGTTCCAGAGTCTGGGGAGTCTCTGGGTCAGGAACCTGTCCTTCCAGCATGTTTTGTTTATTGTGATGACAAGGTTTAGATCCCTGGAGTGTGTGGCTCTGAGAGATTGGGATTTCTTTAAGTGTAGCATGTCCAACATCTCGGGGTTTGACATGGCCTTGTATGTTAAGCAGAGATTGCCTTTGAGTAGACGATATGTGACAGAGTATAGCTGGAGTTTAAGGCGGTCAGCATAGGGCATCTGCTTTAGGCCTGTGATTCTTTTAGTGAGTTATTTCTGTGGCATATCCAGTTGTTGCAGATGTGTTGAGAGGTACATACCAAATGGGGCATTGTATTCTATAATGGGTTTAATGAGGGATGAGTACAGTGGGACAATGACCTCCTTTTTGTAGAACAAATAGTAACATTGAAAGTTCATAGAGCAGACATTTGAATGCTACATTGCTACCACAAGGGTATGTGTTTATCAAGAATCATCAAAGTTGCTAGGCTGAGACCCAGATTGATTTTGGTCTGATAAATGCATGCATCCCAGGAGGACAGTGCACATCAGAATATATTAGCTCTTGAATTACCCCAGTTATCCAAATAAAGATGGAATGATCAAAGCAACTGTAACTGACTTCATAAGCCCTTTGCAATTTAACTGCAACATCTATTTGCACAGAGGCTTGCATGGCTTAATCTTTGAAACAAGAATATGCCACTGGCAGGATCAACCAGACAAAAGCACCTCAGAGGACAGATGGAGTAGGGTTCTGAGCTTTGACCTTAATCACTGTGGGGGGGGGGTCCTCCCCCACAGAGGGGTTCCATCTCCCCACAAAGGGCACCATGGTTCATAGGTTCATAGATAATTACTAGGTTGATGACCGCAGGGGGTCTTTTTAAGCCTAGCCATGTTTCCCTAAGGTGAAAATCAAACCCTGTACCTCATGTCTGTAAGTAAGCACCTTAACCATTATGCCATCCCTGCTGGTCAGAGGCTGGCCACGCACTCCAGAGGGCTGGGGCAACCATCTCTCAGGCAAAGGTTATGGAATGTAGTGCTACAGACAGTGAACCTCCTACATGTGGGTTGGACAGCACCGAGAGGCATGGCTGATGGGTGAGGCACAGCATGGAGCACTATGCCCCTTGACCATGTATCACTTCCTGGGTGAAGAAGCCTACCACATGCACAGTGAGCCATGCTACAGGGGCCCCCATCTGGAGGTAGTCACCCTGATGAATTTACGAGTGGTGGGACAAGGGGGTGGGGCACAAGAGAGGCACCCTGACCCCAACTGAGATGCCAGCATGCAGGGTACAGACAGACAGACATGACAAGGCCCAGTGAACACATCTTGACCCTGAGCAGAGACCAACTTGACAGTCAACCAGGGAGTGGACATAGTTTCTGACAAATAAGTGAAGCCACCCATTTGCCAATAACTCTGCAGGCTGTATAATCATGACAGATGCTACTGTTTTAGGTGGCTTCCCCTATTTTGATAGAACCCACATCATCAAAATAGGGAAAGCCACCTCAAGCAGTAGACCTGCAACAAGCGGAGTACCCCAGGGTTTGGTCTTGGGGCCTCTGTTATTTGGGATATACCTTTCTGAGGTGCAGGGCAAAACCAGTGGGTTATGGCAGACCAAGTTTGCAGATGATTGCAAGCTGGGTACTGTCATCAATTCCCCTTGTGATGTGGACATCCTCCAAGAGGGTCTCACGCAGAAAGATGACTGGTCCCAGAAACATGGCCTCAACCCGAATACCAAAAAATGCATCATCATTCCCTTTGGAGAGAGTGACGTCCCCACAAATTATCACATTAATAACAATGTCCTAAGCATGCACTCGGTCACGAGGGATTTGGACGCCCAGATTGATAGGGACCTCCTGACTTTTGACCACCATGTTGCTTCCATTGTATGGAAAGTCTTCTACATGGCCCACCTCATAAGTAAGAGTATCTCATGCAGGGACAAGGAGGTCATAACATTCCTGTATTCTTCCTTTATAAGGCCCATTATTGAGTAGAACACCCCTTTCTGCATGTACCTCGCTAGGCACCTGCAGCAGCTGGAAATACCACAGAGGTTCTTCACCAGACGAATCCAGAGCCTCAAACATCTATCATACATAGATAGGCTAAAAACCCTATCCCTCCACTCAGTTTCATACAGACTCCTCAGAGGTAACATCTGTCTGGCATACAAGGTGATCACAGACCCCATCTTGATGGGACTGCTGCATATACGCAAGTCAAACTCCACTCAAGTAACCTGCACACATGGCCTCAACTTGGTCTGTGACATCAGCAAAACTTGCTGGCAGGACAGATTTGTGTCCCAGAGACTACCCCATCTATGGAATGGAATCCTTCTCCACATCAAGCAGAGTACCTCTTTACCCCTTTTTAAGTGCAACCTGGATAACTGGATGTGAAACAGAAAATATACCCCCGGGATTCCATCTGTGTCCCAGCTGGACAGGGGCATCTGGTACTGATTTGACTAAACATGGGCTAAACTCTTGGCTAGGCTTATAAGGAGCTCAGAGCCAATAGCCTAGCAACCTCCTATGATCCTGTGATCCTATGATCCTATGCACTCAGGCCCTTCAAAGGGATGGACCTGCAAAAGATAACTGACCCTTTGGAACTCTCCACTGCCATGGGCAGGTAGATCTTTTCTCAAATGGCCATCTGAATCCTGATAGTAATGATCCAGAGCCTTCTGAGGGACGTAGTCAATTTTTCGGACTGCAGGCAAAGGAGTGGAACTCCTAGGTCCTGCAGCCACTGCCTGTAGCCCTGAAGGCAGGTGAGGGTCTGTGGTCCCATCAGACCTGCTACTCTCTTGGAGGCTGCCCTCTGAGTCAAATCACATGTGTGCCTGGAGCCTTCAAGGAACTGAGCCTATGATGCTGTTTGACCTTATTGAACTCCTCTCAGATGCAGAAAGACATAACTGTTTGTAACCATACTACCACAGAGAGAACTTTGTCTCCTGTGGATGTCCTGTGACTTTCACTGGAGCCCACCATTGGGCCTTCCTTACCAGGTAGGAACTCTCCTAAGCTAGCTGTGAACCCCAGCATCTTCCAGACTTCCTATGGGACCAATAACCTCCATGTTATGGTTCATCCCTGGCTTGGAGCCCCCCCCAACCCATCTGTGAGCAGCTGCTGGTATTCTGTCCACTTTTATCTCATCTGGAGTGTAAAATCATGCATACATGTCCTCCCAAGCCTACATGGCACCTTCCCTCTGATTTTGCCCAGCTCCACGGAACTCCCCTTAGCCATGAAGGATTAATCTGCAAGTTTACTTACACATATTTAAAAATATTTACATTTTTGTTTCATTTAATAATTATTCTTTTAACATTTCATTAGCTTAAATATTCATTAACTTAGACATTGTTTAATTTAAGGAAAATGAAGTTTGAATTAATTTCTATTTATGTAATTCCAGACATCCAACCTGTTTTGTTTAACCACATGTCAGTCTAGTAACTAAAAATTGTACAGACTCCCCTTAGCCATGAAGGAACAGATCCATTTTCATCCAGGCTTCCACAGTGGGGAACTTAGTCTCTGTTGAATGTCCCAGGATTTCCACAGGGATCCACCACTGGACCCTCCTTACCCACATAGGAGATCTCCTGGGCTAGCTATTCAATTATTTTCAAGAAACCTGAATTTTGCTATTTACTTTCTCTACTGGAAAAGTTTTATCTCTATATTACCAGTCTTTCATCCAAAGGGCCATTCTCTGTGAACAAAACCAAGTGATGACAGAGAATAATACCTTATCTGGCTATGTAATGCATTTCAGGTATGCACACAACAACACCATAACACACTGGTACATTATGTCCTAGTTATTTGTCATCAACCCCAGTTTTTCTCATTTTTGCATGGGGTATAGGTGTCACATTAACTATCATTTATCTTCATTTAGTCTCACTCTCTTACCTTCTTCAACGGTCATGTCTGACTGCCATAGGTCTTTTATCATACAGTCCACCTTTGGTGGATGCCTTTGTTTCCTCTTGTCTTATTCCTGTCTCTCCCAAATCTTTTTCACCAGACCATTTTTTATTTTCTCACACATGCACACACACCACTGTACTCTTCTCTTTGACCATCTCTGCAATTGAAGTTATTTTAGCTTCTGCTCTGATGCCCTCATTTCTTCATCTGTCCCACATTTTGCATCCTACTGCACATCCTAGTTTCTTCATCTCCATCACCTCTAGCTTCTTCAAATGTTCTGCCTTCACTGCCCAGGTTTCTGTACCACACAGTAGTATTGGACACACTACTGTGGTGTACACTTTATCCGCGGTGGTGGTGCTGCGGTAGCATTGTTGCCTCACAGTAAGACGCTGTCTGGTTTAATTCTCAGCTAGAGCATTATCTGCGTGGAGACATGCGTGAATGGGTGTACCTTCGTTGAAGGTTGTGCATCAGGGCTGGTAACTCGGCACATAAAAATCAACTACCAATCATTAGCGGATCGGAGTTCCACTGTGGCGACCCCTAACCGGGAAAAGCCGAAAGACACAAACAAACAAACAAACTGTGGTGTACACTTTACTTTTTAACTTCATTGGCACTGTCATGTCACACAATATCCCAGCATTCTGGGCCATTGGCTTCAGCCTCACTGATTCTAGCTTTGATCTCTTCATTTAGACTTCCATTCTCTTTAACCACTCCTCCCAGATACCTGAAGCCATTAATCTGTTCCACAATCTTCCCTTCAATCTCAGCTTTCAGCTTTCAGCGTCTTCTAATTTCCTCCATTTGCTACCATGACAATTGTCTTGTCTGTACTCAGTTTTATCCCCAGTGTCTTCAGTTTTGCATTCCATTACCCTGTCTTTTGCTGAAGTTCTTACTTAGAGTTTGCCTGTAATACTATATCATCTGCACACAGCAGCTTTGTTAATCTGTCCCCTCTGACCTGTTTGTTAATGTAATCCATTATTACTATGTACAGCAATGGTCTCAAAGCTAAAACGTTTTCCACCCCTCACCCCAAATGGAAACCCCTCTGTGAGTCCAAACACTGTTCATACTTGTATCATTGGTTCTTCCTAGTCGTATATAACAAAGTGTTATTTAATAGAAAAATCTAAGTACCTCTTCATTTATTTTGGTTTTCTTTTACCGTGGGTTGTGTGAAAGAAATCTTATCGGACTAAGGTCCATTTCAGAGAAGAGGGATAGGTAGAAAAGCTACATGTCCAATAGGTAAGGAATTGCCATCATGCAATCTAAGAAATAGGATTTGCTTTAAAAAGGTACTTTTTTGCAAAGTCTACCTGTGCATTTGGTAGAGTATTAGTCAGAAACTGCAGACTGTGGCATTCAGATAGTATTATAAAATGGAGAAAGATGACTCAAAGCAGAAAGAGTATGGTGGACAACTTAATTAAGTAAATGAACAGAGATATAAGTTACTGTTTTCCACCCTATGCAGATACAGTGGAGTAGTTATGACACGTATTATATACCTTGTACATGTTACACATTATCATGTCTTTTTACAGGAATATAATTAATGCTTATCATCCTGATTTAATGCAATATTACCAATGTTGCTGTAGTGTAACACAGACAAGGTTGTAACTCATTAGTCACAACTGAACCAGTTGTGACTCATGAAGTGCTTTTTCCTTTAGTAAATTATTGCCATCTCTATTTCTATTACAACACTCACAATGATTCACTATTTTAGGAGATCTCCTTTCTCTGTGGCTGTGTACCTGCAGAGTTGGTATATATAAGTAAGGGAGCATGACGCATGTGGGAGGGACTTGCTTCCTACAAAAAAAAAAAACTTCTAATAAGTTTTTCCATCAGGTTAAAGCTATGATTTGTTGTGTTTGTCTTGTTGGAGCTTTTTCCAGTATTTATCTTGCTACTTATCTTGGTAAACCCTTGGGTGTGTTCCTCCTCTTCCTATTACTCCTTCTCTACCTTTGCTATCTTCCTCTTTCTTCCACATTTATATAATGAACTGAACTTTTAGTTTGCTAGGCTGGCTTGCTGTGGCCTACTTATAATGCCCAAGCTGCCATTAGAAGATGTTTAGATGTGAATTTGAATGCAGAATGTATCAGAGCCATTCCGAGTGTTTCTTATTGTGTTTTAATTTGTTATACCCCAAAATGGCTAGTATTTGCTGCCATGCTGATGTGATTTTATTTTTAGTGAATTTTCTTATTCATAGAATGCCATTTGAGTATTCTTAATATTCCACAAACTGATACAATAATTAAGGTATTTTTTTCCATCCTTTGTCTATACCGATAATGCTATGGGTTGCTGGTTTCTTGGACTGACTCTACTAAAGCTATCTGTGTTTTCCCACTAAATTACTTAGGTTAACATTAACTGTAAACTGCTAAAAAGCCTTTCATACTGCATTTTAATATACAAAGTAGGTAAAGTGCAATTCTTTTCTAATTTCTAGACTTTCCCATACTCTCACTTAGAAGCTAAAGTTTATAGGCAAGTCTAGCAGCTTTGCTCATTCAGCTGTGACTAACAGTTGTCACTTCAAAGAATTCATGTGGCAGATGTCAGCTCACTGTATTTCTTATTGTCTTCAAGTGTTTATGTTTACATGGTTAAAACATCACTTATTAATCAAAAATTAGAGCACCTACAATTTTTTATGTGATATTGCAGTATAACTCCACCCTGTTTTCATGTAAAGATTTTTTCCAAGAGTTTACTATTTGGAAACAGTTTCAATTTAGCTGTCATGGGTGCATATAAAACATTTTCCTGACCTTAGAATAATACAGTATCTGGATGTAAAATTTGGATTGTGACTAACAACTACAAGTGGGTGGCGCAGTGGTGCAGCGGTTAACGCTGTCGCCTCACAGCAAGAGGTTCTCTGGTTCAATTCTCAGCTGGGGTGCCTTCTATGCGGAGTTTTCATGTTCTCCCTGCGTTCGCGTGGGTTTCCTCTGAGTACTCTGGTTTCCTCCCACATTCTAAAGACATGCTTCTGGAGCATTTCTCCCCAGGCCTCTGCTGAAAACAGCATCTGTGGAACCTAGTCGGACTTTCCTGGTCAACAAATGTTAAATAAATAAATTAATTAATTAAATAAATAAACTACAGGCAATGTGTTGTCACTCCATGGCATGATATTTGAGATTATTTCCTTAAAAAAATGCAAGACTGGAACATGAATATAGGAGTAGGACCTTTATAATCAGGTAGGAAATAAACTGAACTCTATGACAAGATTAAGTGCACTGGAGAGTGGAACTGTCCTTTAAGGTCATTCTTAACTTCCAATGTCATACAACAGACATTGAATATATGAAGAGGGAGGTAGATAGACAGATAGATGATAGATAGGTAGATTTCTCCTGTTGTTTGACATGGTCAAAGTCTACTATTGTAGCTTTACTTTGTTTTTCAGTGGGTAGAAGAGACAGAATCTAACAGAAAGGCCTGTCTCTGGGGGTCTAAGAGACACTATGGGTGTTGGGATATTTTTACTGTGTCTGCAGCAATCCTTTACAATTGCAATTCTATTTGTCATTGGGATGTGTGGTTAACCATTTGAAATGTCTGTATCCACTACAGTAATTCCAAAAACATGGACACTGAATCGCCAAAAAAATGGACTTACATATACAAAGTCTGAAATGGCCATTTCCCAGAATATTCCCTTTTCTCCAATGTACGGTGATCTCGGTGTTGGCATATATAAGTTCAGGGAGACATTCCCACCTCCCTCAAAAAAGAAGTTTAAAGGGCTAGAGTGATGTTTGAGATTCATTCTTCTCCTGGAGTTTTCTGTTTTTTTTTTTTTTTTTTCAATTTGTGGGCATTTGACATTATGAGTACCAATATTTCATCAGGGAGACACATGTGCTTGTGTGTTATTTTTTTATAATGTTTCTGCTTTTATCTCATCTCTCTACAGCAATAGCTATGGACCAGTATGTGGAGAGGTGGTGGGTAACTAGGTCTGTCTGCACCAGGTGACAGTTCTGGTACTATGTCACCAGTGGTCACCATAGTTCTGTCTCCACAAGAGGATGAACATCACTCTGGAGAAGGTGATTTGATGAGTTCACTGGAGGCCTTTGTGGCCAGCTCTTGGAAAGAGTTGAAGGCCCCTCTTCTGAGAGTGGCCCAAAATGATCTCCATTGGTTACCAGTCATCAGGTGTAGTGTATTCAAGGTGTGCCTGCAGTTGGGATCATGAGGTGCATCTTGGTGGGGCTGATAGAGTCATGCAACTAGTAAGTGCCAACCACCAGACTATCACAGGAAGGGTCTCACTATGCCATCAGACATGGAGGTGATGAAGTGTCAATGGACTGTTCTTTGGCTCCAATTACACAGGTCCCCTGTCCCCACCCTATCACCCATGATGGTGTTTGCATCCCTTATGTGTCATCTCTCATACTGTTGTTGGAGTTTACAGTTCCCCATCACAGTTTGTTGTTTCTCTGTATCTTTGCATTCCTCTAATGTTATTGCCTCCATCTGTATCCATACCATTTCTGTCTGTCTCTCTGTGTGTGTGTGTCTCTCTCTGATGGCATGTTATGTTTGTTTGTCTGCCTCTGCTAACTTCCCTGTATCCTCTATGTTGCTGCTTTCACCGTGTATCATTGTTCTTAAAAGTTTAAAATGTACACTGCCAAAAAATAAAAAGTCCTTCCTTTCCTGGCACTTATCTTTCCTTAAGATTACCCTTGTGTGTGTTCCTATCTCCCCTTTCCCCCCACATTTATACAATGATCTGAACTGGCTAGATGACTGTGGCCTACTCACACATTACCTTGGACACACCTCAATACTGTTCAGGCCACTATGATCACATGACTGCTCATAGCTTGGTCACTTTAATACAGGTCTGTAGCACTATTTCTGCCAGTAACATTGCTGCTGTAAATTACTATTGATCCTATTTCTCACAATGCTTGTGCTTCTGCAGTCATAATACATACCAAGCAGAATCGGGTTGCATCTTGCTATGACATCTTTGGTATTTATGTCCTCTTTACAGCATTGCAAATGTTTCTGAATACTCCCTCAAAGTCTATGTTGATTGGTTTACAACCTTGCTCTTTGCAGTGAAATACAGCATACAAACTGTTGAGGGATATGGCTCAACATGTGAGTTTTTTCTAAAGACTGTTTGAGCTGACAGACCTCAAAGGATTCAGATAGGTTCATGTAATCATTACAAAATTAGAAATTGACATTGTAGCTTCAGATGTATTGATGGCTAAGAAACAAATGCAGTTCTCTAAAACTTGTACTATGTCTTGTACTCTCTGTGCTAAATCTTTCTGTTCATTAAGGATAAGTTACTAGAACAAACAAGGATGACATTAAGAGCACTACAAAACATGTGCAAATTATTGTTTTCGCTAAATCTGTTCTGTTACCGTGTGCAACAGCTTATATCAAACATTATCTTGTATCATATTCTGCATGCATCATGCCTTATTTATTTATTTATATGTTTATTTACATTTATTTACCAGGGTAAACTACTGATCAAGCACAACAGATTGCCAGCTTGATCTGGGTTGTAATGAATAGCACAAACTGAAAATACAGTACAAATGCATAATAGCCAGTGGTACAATAGTGAGTTCTAGAGCGTTACACATACATTCACTATGATAGTCATCTATTTTTCAAATGGCTGTGATATCATCACAGGTGCAACAAGTTGGATATCTCACCAACAGTAGATCAATATTAGGAAAATATGGGGGAGTCCAATGTCAGTAGGAGAAAGTAAGTATGAAAGGGGTTAGTAGGGAATGAAGAATGATGTACTTATTTACAAGGTATTTGTTGTATCTGATGTTAGTGAGGACTGTAGAGGAATCTGTAAAAAGGGTATTACATACACACAGTAAAAGATTTGATTAGTTATGTGACATAACCTATCTTATTAGAGTTATTTTATTTATTACTATTTGATGACTGGATGGGTGACTTAGTCAGTTGACCTTTTGCAGTTGGTTATATTTAAATTCTTGCAGAAATTGTTTTGTGTTTGTATCAGAAATTAGAGCATTCTGACATTTCAGTTATATTCTTCGATAGGGATTACCATAGTTTGGAGGTTAGGATTGAGAAGCTGTGGTCAGTGCATTTCAGTTTACAGGTGGGTATTTGGAGTGTAGGTCCTGCTCTAGCATGACTTCTGAGGTTGTAGCCTCAGCTGGTTGGGATCAGTTTCATGGTGAGTGGTGCCAGGATGTATCAATGCTACTTATTAGTTTAATGTCACTACTGTTTTGATTCACAGAAGCCTTCTTATGTTTTGAAGGTTTTTTTGCATGTGACAATTAAGAAATGAGAGCATCGCTAATTGAAATAAAACATTAATCATAAACTCAAAACAAATATTTACAGCATGCACTTTGTACTGGAGCCCTTTTAGTGAAATGTGTTCAGCTCACAACAATACAGTGGCTATTTGCACTGTCTTGTTAGGAGTGCTTCAATTTGTGTGCACCAATTTCATTAATACAAAGTCAGTACCATGCAAACATGTTTCCAAGGCAAATACATGGACCACATACACTCCCATAACTTGCATGAGTGACTCTGAAGCCAGCGTTAACACAGTGGCTATAAAAAGTTTACACACCCCTGTTAAAATACCAGTTTTTTTGTGATATAAAAAAATGAGACCACAATAAATAATTTCAAAACTTTTCCCACCTTTAATGTGACCTATAACCTGTACAATTCAATTGAAAAACAAACAAATCTGTTAAGGGAAAACATATAAAAAATAAAAAAGTACAATAAGCTGGTTGCATAAGTGTGCACACCCTTAAACTAATACGTCGTTGAAGCACCTTTTGATTTAATTACAGCATTCAGTCTTCTTGGATAGGAGTCTATCAGCATGGAACATCTTGACTTGGCAATATTTGCCTACTTTTCCTTGCAAATCCTTCCAAATCTGTCAGATTGCAAGGGCATCTCTTGTGCACAGCCCTCTTCAGGTCACCCCACAGATTTTCTATTGGATTTAGGTCTGGGCTCTGGCTGGGCCATTTCAAACTTTTAATTTTCTTCTGGTAAAGCCATTCTTTTATTAATTTGGATGCATGCTTGGGGTCATTGTCATGCTGAAAGATGAAATTCCTCTTCATACTCAGCTTTCTAACAGATGCCTGAAGATTTTGGGCCAAAAGTGACTGGTATTTGGAACTGTTCATAATTCCATCCACCTTGTCTAAAGCCCCAGTTCCAGCTGGAGAAAAGCAACCCCAAAGCATGATGCTACCACCACCATGCTTCACCATGAAGATGGTGTTCTTTTGGTGATGCGAAGTGTTGTTTTTGCACTAAACGTACCTTTTGGAATTGTGGCCACAAAGTTCGACCTTGGTCTCATCAGACCATAACACATTTTCCCATATGCTTTTGGGAGACATGCTGTATTGTTTCGCAAATTTTAGCTGGGCCTTGATGTTTTTCTGTGTAAGAAAAGGCTTCCGCCTTGCTACCCTACCCCATAGCCCAGACATATGGAGAATATGGGAGAGTTTTGTTACATGTAGTACACAACCAGTACTTGCCAGAAATTCCTGCAGCTCTTTCAGTGTTGCTGTAGGTCTCTTGGCAGCCTCCCTGACAGTTTTTGTCTTGTTTTTTCATCAGTTTTAGAGGGAAGTCTAGTTCTTTGCAACATCATTGTTGTCCCATATTTTCTCCACTTTTTGATGACTGTCTACACTGTGTTCCATGGTATATCCAATCTGTGGAAAAATTTTTGTACCCTTCTCCTAACTGATACCTTTCAACAATGAGATCCCTTTGATGCTTTGCAAGCTCTCTGCTAACCATTGCTTTTGCTGTAGCAGGCAACTGAGTACATGTCAGGAAAATCCTACTAGGACAGCTGAACTTTATTTGGGGTTAATCAGAGTCTCTTTAATTGATGGTAGGTGTGTACTTAAATCAAAAGGTGCTTCAACAAAGTATTAGTTTAAGGGTGTGCAGACCTATGCAACCAGCTTATTCTGCATTTTTTATTTTTTTATATTTTTTTTCTCCTAACAGATTTGTTTGTTTTTCAATTGAAGTGTACAGGTTATAGTTCATATTAAAGGTGGGAAAAGTTTTGAAATTATTTATTGTGGTCTCATTTTTTATATCACAAAAACCTGGCATTTTAACAGGGGTGTGTAAACTTTTTTATATTCACTGTATGTATAGTAACAACATTTTTATAGGCCTAATTCCTATTCTTCAGGATATTTCAGAATATTAACTGGCATGCATGGCAACAAATTCCTTTAAAATCACATAGATCTCTGGATCATTCCAAGAAAGGGGATTCAGTGAAATTATGTATTTGTGCATAGGATGACATAGGCTGCTGTTTTACTAGCTGTAATGGCCTAAAAGATATAAAATTATCCTAAAAGGGAAGAATTTATATTCTGTATAATCTATGTAAAACAATGCATTTACATGTTTTCCTCGCACAGAAAAAAAATTACACTTCCATAACTTTTTGGTGCTTCTGTAGAAAGCAAACTAGTTCATCACAGAAGTTTCATTCAAGCTTGTCTAAATGTGACATTCTCTCCATTTGTATGTAAGGCTGCACTTAGATATGACTCAGGCTGTTTCACTGTCAGCAGTTGCTGATGAATCTCGAGTTTCTCTCTCACTGGTAAACACTCACCTTGGATTACTATAATCCTTTAATATCCTTAACATTTCATTACAATTTCTAGTTCAAGGTTAAACAAGTGACATGAAGTCCCCAACTAAGTTATAAGCACTCAAGTCTATGTTCATCAGAAAGAGCGCCGTCTTCCTTTTCAGTAGCATTTTTTTCATAAAGTGCATTAACTGATTAATCCTTTCAAAATGTTCTGTTTAATGATAAATCTGAAGGTGCTGGCCCAGAAATAGGCTTTCCATTCCCTTATTGTTACCACTGTAATGTTTAACCAAGGCAAGAATCATGACTGACATTTTAAAATCAGTATACTTTAGCAGCGTATCTTCAGTATTTTGTGTCTGTCATTATTTTTATAATTCAGCGTTTTCTGTCAACAAAAATAGACTGTCGTACTTCATACTGAAAGTACAATGTGTAGTATTAACATCCACAAATGAATTTAGAATTGTAAGTAATTCTTCTACAGCTGGATGCTTTCAGATATGAGAACTAAACAGGAAACTCCAAGGCCTGGAATGATGAGTTCTGTAGGAATGCAAGTAGTTGATAAAGTAATTCACTCTCAGAATCGTTTTTCACTAAATGAACAGCTTTAAAGCAATAAATCAAGTCAAAGGCCTGAAGTACATGCAGTTCACATAGACAAAGTATGGATTCATTTTTTGGACTTTTGTGAGCTTTCTTGTGCTAGTGCAATGAATTTCAGGTGACAGGAGTTACCAATTTCAGTTAATTAATGTGTGTGTGTGTGTGTGTGTGTGTGTGTGTGTGTGTGTGTGTGTGTGTGTGTGTGTGTGTGTGTGCATGCGTGTGCATGCATGCGTGCGTGTGTGCGTGTATGTGTGTGAGATACTAAGAATTTTAAGTGACAAGGCTGTATTATTTTCTAGTAAAGGATGAGAGTGTGAGTTCAGTCCTGTGCTCATTTCTGGTAACATCCAAGTGCTCATACAGAGTACTGTTACACTTCTGATGACCGCAGAATGGTTCCATTGCAGATTGACACCAATCTTCCCAAACTCAAAAACTCCGAACACGAAACTTGGAATCAATATTTTTGCAGAGACACCCCCACTACCCTGAAACATAAATATACCCACTCCAAGATCAGACAACAGCAGATAGAAGGAAATGTATCAATATTACCGAAAGTGCTTTTGGTGAAACATTTTTGCTGAAATGTCAGTTAACTAAACTGGCTTTGACACACTGACATGCACCCAGATAGGCTGACAAAATATATTTAAAAGAAGAAATGTCACACATTCAAACGAAAAAGAGACATTAAGACAACAAATACACATGACTAAATAAGACATAAAAATAATGCATCCTTTCTCAGGGGCAGTACAACTTTGGGAAAAGCAAATTACCTTTTTTCCACAAGGATGCACACCCTACAATACTAAAGAAGCAGAGATGCTGCATGAACAGCCCCTCCATAGAAGGCTAAAAGGAAGCTGGTGCCCTTCAAAACATTATTTTACATTTATGTAGTTTCCATTTTCAATTTTTATTTTAGCTTCCAGCTTTTTTGTACATCACATTCTGTTATTCTGTCTTATGGGTGTCAGAATTTTGAAATGGAAACCTGTTATAGGGTTTATGTACCCATTTCTGGTAACAAATGAGTGTCTGCATGTACTATTATAATCATTTGGGCTGACTATTGTGTGCTTTCTTGAAGTATGGTGCCCATTTATGTTTTATATATACTACTCAACCATTTCTGGTAACAATACTATGTCCATTACTTTTCATTTTGATAGTATTAAATGCTTGCCTGCAGCTTTATATCCATTTGTAATGAATGCTGGGAGCCTGTCTGCAGTACTGCTACCATTTATATTCTGAAGTGAGTGCTAGGTTCCCAGTGCACTGTTCCCATTTTTGTTCAGAAGTGACTGCTAGGTTCCCAGTGCATTGCACACATTTCTATTAAGAAGTGACTTCTAGGTTCCCAGTGCACTGCAGACGTTTCTGTTCTGAAGTGAGTGCTAGGTTCCCAGTGCACTGCACACTTTTCTGTTCTGAAGTGACTGCTCGGTTCCCAGTGCACTGCATACATTTCTGTTCTGAAGTGAAAGCTAGGCAGTAGCAGCTGGTGACTTCAAATCAAACGGGGACTGCAGGAGACAGATGAATGGGTGGGGTCAATGGGAAGGGGTGCGACCAACTAGAAAGGGGAGGAGCTATGCTCAAAACCACAAAAACTAACTTTAATTAAATATGCTGCCCTGGGTGCCAAACCGTCATTATGAGAGTCCAATCAAGACAAAAATAAGTGTCGAAGAATAAAAATATGTCAATGCATTGGCTGCATGACAGCTTACTTAATATCTAGATGGAAACAAAAGGTTGTGAGGCATGAAAAAAATAAATTACTTTTTAAATACATTACTGGAATGCCAGTCAAAATCAAGTATAAGAAAAACAAGCAGCACTCAACTCAAACCACTACTCCTTGCACTGCAATTCTAATTATAAATTAGATTCAGCTTTATTAAAGTACCAAGTAACATGCTGAAAGTAGAAATCTCTGTGATGCCCCCACTTGTAAAAATGTTTCTTATCCAAAAAAGACCTGCTGCCTGACAACTATCTACTTGTTTCATGGGGAAAACATGATCAAAGTAAAAAATGAAAAGCAAACAAGAAACAAGCTCAAGATACATTGCTAGTATTTGGTAGCAGTGTTTGCAGTCTCCCATGTGTAACTGTGGAGCACTCACAGGCACGTATGGCAATATCAGCATGCTATACGTAGCCTCATCCTGACTGTTGGAAAGGCTAACATACCACAGATGTCCACACATATACTGATCCAGACGCATGTGGGCAGTTTAATAGGCTACAGTGGCTGGAGACGTGACATCCATACCAGGTCACATCACAGGTATGTTGACATGGTGCAGGAGTTGTACAGGTTATGGACCACACATGATTGGCATTCTGTTTAGTTTACGGGTAAAGTCTGTAGAGATGACTGGAAGTCTCCAACAAGTGTAATGAGCTTTTTAAAATAATGGAATCCTGAACTTCAATACCCAAGGCTTATACATTATCTAGTCAAGTATTCTCTGCATGGCAACAACAGAAAGACTTTCAATGTTGGCAATTCTTTAACAGTATGCTTATTAAAGCTTACTTGCATCTTACAATCTCAGACAAGCTTATCTTATGGTCATTAAAGCATTGCTACTTAAACACAGAGCAACAGGCACTTTCTGAGTAATAAGCATAAATCAACAGTACAAAATATGACAGAAACCAGACCATTCTGCAAAATCAAGGACAGATGAAAAGCCACTGTAGTACTTGTGTCTACCCTAGATGGGGGGACACTCTGCACATGTTACACTGCATAACTACTCCTTGCCTTGCTTGGACACATCCAGAGTCACTACATGGGGGAGTAGGGTGAAACAAGTATGTCACAATTTGAAATGTCTCTGGCTGACTGTGATGGCCCTGGCACATTTGTCCTACCTTTCAACCTCAGAGCAAGAAATCTGGACAAAGCCATACATAGAAGTGGGGCAAACACCCAAAAATAAGGACAATTTTTAAATATTGCTCTTATAAACTTAGAAAGATAATAGAATAGGTCTTGCATTAGTATGAATTTTCTGAAGGGTATGAAATCTGAAACTCAAATGTATGTCATTATTTTCTAACTTCAGTCTTTAATGATTTGTCACTAATTTGCCAAAAAAACCCCACAATTTTATGAAAAATGGACCAAAAATGTGATGCAAAAATATAAAATAGCCACACAATACAGCTGGGAACCTGTCAAAGAAGGGAAACTTTAATATTAGTACTGCTAACTTGAGCAGCTGACAAAATAAAAGAATCTACATGCATTTCAAGTAATCTATAACTTTGATTATTACAGTTATTTATTAATTGTAAACCCTCCATGTTTTCTTCCAACATTGCTATTTTATGGAGGGATTATTAGGGGGAAGAGCAACATTTTGAGCCAAAATAAGGGACAGTTGAGAGGCTGGCTATGCCTAATTCTATAAAGCAATTTATTTGCATGCACCTCTCAACCTGTTTATGCAATAAATCTGGACAAGGCCAAATATATTGGGGGAACATATAAACAGTACTAAAAATTGCTCTTGTATAAACTGAGACAGTTGATAGAATAACAGGTCTTACTTTAGCATGTATTTTTTTCTGAAGGTTATGAAGTCTGAAACTCGGTGTATCATTATTTAGTGACTTAATTCCTAAATGATTTGCCAGAAAACTACAAATTTTATGAGGAACAAACCAAAAATAAGAAGCAAAAATCTATTCATTCTTTGAAAATCTGGACAGTTGGGAGGTATAGTTCAGCTGAGCCTCTGAGTTTGCCACCCTTCCCCCCTCACAAAATCATCGTCGAATGGAGCTGCTGCAGCCATTCCAATGATCTATTACTTGGCTATTTCACTCCATTACCATAAACACTAATGTGCATACTGCTTTACTTCTATGATGATTTGGACTTCATTTGAAAGTTTTATTTTGCATTTTACAGCACAAACACTAAGACATCTGCTTAACAAAGCAATGCAGTCTCACAATGAAAACAGAATTAGCATTAAAACTTCTCTGCCCTTGAAACTCACATTCATTGAAACAGCATTGAAACCCACATTCAAAGAAAATACATTTTGCCAGAGTAAGATAAAGATTAATTTTGGGCTGTTTTCAAATCATAGGCCCCTTGCATATGAAACATACATGTGCTCTTAGATACACCTTCCTGATTGTACTAAATTATATTCCTTGTACAATACAGTACAGTTGTTAGAGGGCGTTTTAAATTTGTTTTGAACATTTTTCCAGTAAGCAATGAAACAAAACGCATGCACCCATAATGACAAAACTGCCCAGTTCAGAACATTTCCATCATAAAAGTCTACTCAGACTTCTACAGTCCAACATTATCAGTAAATATGCACAATTCTACAGTCCACCATTATCAGTAAATATGCACAATTCTACAGTCCACCATTATCAGTAAATATCCACAATTCTACAGTCCATTATCAGTAAATATGCACAATCTCTGAAGTAAAAGTCATCTAAATAATTCTACATTAAAGAAATTTGTAACTAATGAAGAGGTTGCTGTTAGCAAACACCTTTATATTTCATGGTTTCATCGAAAAATAGTGTCTGTTGCCCCTGAGGAATAAATTGCCTATATTACATTAAAAAAATGATAAGCTAGTAATATTGCAAGAGGAAATGGATGGCAAACTGATAACAGGCTCATAGTTAGTATCTTCACTATGGAGGACATTCTCAGTACGGCAGCATCCACCCCTTGTGTGAGTAGAACCCACAGCCTTCTACATCAACAGCAAGTACACAACCTGTTGTGCTATTAACAATACAAGCCAACTCAACATAAGCAGCACTAAACTTCTCTTCCCCTGCAGCTCTCAGCTCCTTGTAAAATCTACTCAATACTCAACTGCATCTCAACTTCGCAGCACAAGAAATCTGGAAAAAGCCAAATTTATTGGGGGGGGGGGGGTCAGAAGCCCAAAAACCAGGGACACATTAAACATTGCTTGCATAATCTTGGAAAGTTGCTAGAATAAAATGCTGTGTTACCACCATACATTTTACTGCCAAGGTCCCTGCGCAAAACAGTCAGAGCAACATACCACTACGCCAAATCAGCTGCTTTGTCAAGAGAAATGCTGTGTTACCACCATACGTTTTACTGACATGGTCCCTGTGCAAAACAGTCAGAGCAACATACCACTACACCAAATCAGCTGCTTTGTGAAAGAGAGGAAGACTGAAACTTAAATGGCTATCATTTAGTGAATTCAGTTCTCACCATAGCTGTCAACCTCTTAGTACAAAACACTTGGACAAACCCAGTAATGAGGGAATACAGCCTTCAAACATATTCAAGTGGATTCAGTTCTTGCCATAGCTGTCAACCTTAGCACAAAAAAACGTGGACAAAGCCAATAATGGGGGAATACAGTCCCAAAAATAGGGACAAATTTCAAATATTCATCTTATAAACTTAGAAAATTGCTAGAATAAAAGGTTGTGTTACTGTGTATTTTCTGAAGAATATGAAGTCTGAAATTCAAATGCCTGTCAGTTTTGCTTCTGATGGAACAAAAACAATTTTCAGCAGAGGACCAGGGAGAAATACTGCAGATATATGTCTTTGTAAGAATGGCAGGATACCAGAGCAAATCCATACAAACGCAGGGGAGAAGATGCAGACTCCACACAGAAGGCACCCGAGCCAAGTATCAAACCCAGAAACCTATAACTATGAGGCAACAATGCTACCACTGCACCATCCAACATGCAAGGAATTAAACATTCAGAAACCTGAAGTCTGAAATTCAAATGCCTGTCACTTTTATTTAACATTTGTTAAGCAGGGCAGTCTAACTTGAAACAAAAAAGCTATTTTCAGCAGAGGCCCAGGAAGAAATAATGCAGACATGTCTTTGTAACATGAGAGGACACAAAAGCAAACCCACACAAACACAGGGGGAAAATGCAGACCCCAGACAGAAGGCACCCCAGCCAAGAATTAAAACTGAGAACCTACAGCTGTGAGGCAACAATCCTACTACTGCACCATCAAACATCAAGCATTTAAATATTTAGAAACCACAGATATTATGAGGAACAGAACAGATCAAATATGAAGCAAAAATCTGCAAATTTTTTACAAATGGTGGTGGGTAGGGAATTCAGGCCCTTAACACCTGCATACAAGGTACAGGGTTCAAGCCTGAGGTATTCCCTACCACACCACCATGAGACTGCTCTAGCCACCAGTATATAGTAACTGGGGCATTTCACACACACAACCTTGTTGCCGAACAGCCCAGTGATGAGCTAAGTAACTGCTTACACACACACTCTGCATGTTTACCTTGTTATTGAACAGCCCCAGTGATGAGCTAAATAACTGCTTCCACTTACTGCTTGGTTGCCTCCAATATCTGAACAGCCCCTTTACCTGTATTCCTTGTGCGATTGGTCCATCCCAAAGTATTCCTTGCAGTCCAAATCCGCGATCGGTCCTGCCTGTGACTACTGCAGTCCGGAGTGCCTCCATTTTGTGATGTCATCGCCGCACATACTTCTGGGCATCTTGGGGCTGAGATGCCTTTCCCCCTATCTAGACTGCTGAGAAAGCAGTCTGAGAGCTTGTGCGCATGTGTACATGTCCGGGAATTGCTTTTGTGTTTCTCTGTTCTGTTTTTCATTTGTTTTTTTAGGTGGGAGGGCTGCAGTCCTGCAGTCCTATGACATGAGCCGCCCCTGAAGCTAGGTACCCAGTCTACTGCACACATTTCTGTTCTGAAATGAGTGTTAGGTTCCCAGTGTACTGCACACATTTCCTCTTCTGAAGTGAGTGCTAGGTTCCAAGTACACTTCACACATTTCTGTTCTGAAGTGAGTGCTAGGTTCCCAGTGGACTGTTCCGATTTGTGTTCTGAAGTGACTGCTATGTTCCCAGTGCACTGCACACATTTCTTCTTCTGAAGTGAGTGCTATGTTCCCAGAGCACTGCACACATTTCTGTTCTGAAGTGACTGCTAGGTTCCCAATGCACTGCAATCATTTCTTCTTCTGAAATAAGTGCTATGTTCCCAGAGTACTGCACACATTTCTGTTCTGAAGTGAGTGCTAGGTCCCCAGTGCACCGCACACATTTGTGTTCTGAGGTGAGAGCTAAGTTTCCAGTGCACTGCATACATTTCTGCTGGTGAGTGCCAGCTGCTTGCATGAACTTCTGGCCAGTTCTAGGGTCATCATCTACCAAAGAATATAGTGGGCAAAGGTATAAAGTAATGTAGTTAGTGATGCAGATATGTGGCAGATGCAAGGCAACTCCAAGGACTATCCATGTAGCATAAAATGGCCAGCTCTGAGGAGATAAGGGAATCTGGAGTCCTGAACATATGAACTTAGGAATAATACTAGGTAAGCCTTCACAGGGACTATAAGAGGCCTAGCCATTTACATCGTTAAGTACACACACTTAAAAAAAACATTCTTGTCACCCAGTAACTGACTGCAATAGAGAGGGAGACACTACACAAAACAGATACATGTGTGTGTCTGTGTATTACCATTTGTCTACTATTTTCACTACTTTTCATGTTTCGCTCTCTGATAAAATTAAGTAGCACTTTGTTGTTACAATCTGATACAGATGATAGTCTAGATTCATGTTGTGGTCAAGTAGATTTGCTCAGGTTTAGTAAGATTATTCTGTGTTTTATTTAAGCAGTAGTTCTTTATTAAGTCTGTTTTATTTTTTTGTAAGCAGTATGCCATCATTTTTCTTATTATCTGGTTTACTGATTTTATACTTTAACTGTAGAAGTTTACTGTTTGATTTAGCAGTATATTTATATATCACATGTATATCCTGGGGATTTTTTTAATTATATCATCATCATCTCTATAAGTATCCTTTGCTAGCCTACTGAGGTGTTCAGTGAAGACCCATAAGGATCTGTGCTGACACTACTTTGATTTTGTCTCTTTTTTTTAGATGTAACTACAGGGAGATAATTGTCGTTAGAGAAATATGCTGATAACTGCAATTTAAACAATGTAATTACTTCTACTAAGGATACAGTAATACATCAAGGCAGTTTAAATGAAATCAATGCTTAGTGCGATAACAATAATGTGGCTGTCAAGACCATGAAGTTTGGTATCATCAAACTAGAGAAAAAAGATATACTCTTTGATTACAAAATCAGTGGAGAGATAGTTAAGATTAATAATAAAATAAAAGATTTGGTGATCTTCATAGATAATGAACTATGATTTAGCCAGTGTATCATTCATCCAAAGTAAAAAAAAGGCTTGCTCTGTAACACATCTCTTTCTCTTAGGCATAAACAGAATATTTTGTGTTGCCATAATGTTCCTAAATGCATCACTGATAGCACTGCTTGTAGACTATAAGGTGGCATGCTGCAGCCTAAAACATGTCTCCTAATACTGTTTGAGGAATGCCAGAGGTGTTTATTGATGAACTAAAGGGGCTGGAGAAGTTATCTGTATTTGACATATACAACAGATTGCTTAGTGGGGACTTGTGCTCCACTTACAGTCATGGCTGATCTGATTCTGGCTGAAATTCTAAATAAGCATGAACAATGAACCAGTGACATACCACTTAAAAAAGCATTAATAAAGGGAAGAAGTAGTACAGCTTTATTAACCAATGAGGACCAAAACATCAGATCAAATAAGTGTGCTCAGTAGTCACACACTTCATTTAGAATATTCAAAAGCAGCACAGATAAGTATGTGGGAAACACAAAATTCCAACAATGGATAGCAGCAGTCAAGCTTTTTGAAGGTAAGTCAATTGATTATAAGTATTATACAGAACCTATAAACTTTATAATATAGATTAGAATCAAAACATACTAAAATAAAAATAGATTATCTTTGGCTATAACTATAAGTGGAAAGCCAGTATACATTATTAAAATGGACATGTGCCTACTTCTTTTACGACAGGCCTTGTTAACTTGTGCATACTTTCAATTATTTCCCTGGATTCTTTTCTTGTTTTGTGTTTGCATGTGTGTGTGTGCGTGCACATGTGTATGTGTGTGTGTGTGTGTGTGTGTGTGTGTGTGTGTGTGTGCGTGTGTGTACTTGTGTTCATTTGCATTGCACTGAATTAAGTAAGGCTTAAGTATATAAAATATATCACAATACGCTCAGGTTTTTAATCCAAGACTTCAAGAAATCTTAGCTGCCTAAATAGTGAGCTAGTTTCAATAAATGCTGGCACATCCCATTAAGCAAATTTGTACAAGTGGCCACATGCAGGGTGGGTGTAATTAGATTTACCCAGCTACATGACATGGCAAGATCAAATGATATGGTTGGCCATGTCATATGTTAATAACCATATTAATGAAGTACCGTGTATGATACTTAGGCAAAGCAAGATGAATGATTTAGAAATGTGTAAATGTCACACAACAATGCTGCACTTGATTTACAGTTGAACTTGGCCATATGCCCATGTTCAGACAAAGAACGCAGTTCAAATATGTTTCCTGTTGACATAGTCATTGTAAATTTCTATCCACAGGAGACTCTTGTTGCAGCTGCTTTGCCTGTTGTTGCATGCCATGACCCTCACTGGTGCAGGGTCATCCATCATACAGGTATTATCTACAGTAACCTTTGAGAAAATTACTGGGGACACTGTGGGGGTATCTCAGGTATCTACATTGAGAATATTCCATCAGTTCCCTGATGCATATTTTAGTGTTTGTGGGAGCATATGTGGTTCCCAGAGAAGATGGCCAATAGCATTGAGGAGTTCTAAGATATAGCCTATCTTCCTAAGGTTCTGGGGGCTACAGACTGTACCCACAATGAAATAAAGCCTCTACATGGTGAACTGGGAAGAAGGTATGTGAAGTGTAAAGGGTATAACTCCCATCAATTGCCAGGTGATCTGTAATGCACAGAGTATCATCTACAGTGCATGTGTGCAGGCCACCTGAGCTTTTTTCACAAGTCATATGGCACACATGTGGCCTGTACCAACAGTTTGCAAGGGGTGACTTCCTACAGGGGCATCTTGCTGGTGATGCCTGGTATACTCTTGAACCCTGACTCGTGACAACAATCAAAAATCCACACAATCAAATTGAACAGGGTATAACATATCACTGCTATGTACCCTGTGTGGATATCCCTGCCCATGAGTGCAAAGGGCAGATTCAGACAGCAGTTTTCTGGGGGCCAGCACACTTCCCTTATCTATAGTGCCCCCAGCAACCTGTCCAGAGGTGTTTGCATGTCATGAGTATCTGTAAGCAAAGTGACAGCATCTATGGTTTGTATAGGGAATGCTGTGTTCACAGCCCCTGTGTCAAACACACACTTTGCACCCCTTGCCTGTGCCATCATTATCAGATGCTGCAGACTCTGCAACACCAGATGTGGTCAGTTCCACAGTGCTGGTGCCAGATAAAGACTCACCTGGGAAAACAACAAAGGAAAACAGTATCCAGTGTAATTGTAACCAGCACCACAACTATATATGGAAGTGATATGTTTACAGCTATAAACATGAAAAAAATAATACCCCAGGCCATACATTGTGTAGATGAACATGTGTGTTGGAGTCTCAATGTACCTGCATAACATAGGTCTGACAGATTTAATTAAGTGGAAAGATGAAGATACAATGAACTAGGACAATATAATTTAGGCATCTGCAGTTGAAATTCATATATATGGTGATTTCTACAGATAAAGTGCACAAATGTGAGCACCTGTGGGTAGCTCTATGCACTCATGAGCAGCCAAGTATTTTAGTTACGTCAGAACTGTCATCTTATATTTAACTATCTTTGGATGGAGTCACTGTAGAACATGTATTCTCAAAACTATACATAGGGATGGAGAACTACCATGTTTAACACCTTAAAGTGCCATTTGAATCAGAAAAGTGCAGTACCTTTATTTCCACAGTTTTTCATCCATTTGCCAAATAAGGTGCCCATCAATGCCTATAATTGTGCAGAAGCTGGAAAATGCAAGAAGTGATTTAGGCACCAATTGTCTGCCATTTTGCCTGAGATGTTTCAGGGTGAAATACTATGGCTGTAGGAGAGAATACTACTCCTTACAGAATACACAAGCCCATGATTGTTCTGTGGCACTTCAGAATCACCCCCCCCCCCAACAGTATCCTGGTTGCCCTTGTCAGTCTGTTAACTAAGCCCAGGAAAGAAGATTTCCTTTCTCTTATTTCTTATATTTTTATTACTTAGTTCCCTGTGTGCACATCATTTTAAAAGTGTAAAATATTAAAATTTGCATAAAATGCAAACCATCAGCATTATGTTCCATTGCCATGGTGGTGCAGTGGTAGCATTGTCGCCTCACAGCAAGAGGTTCTCCCGTTTGATTCTCGGCTGGAGCGCCTTCTGTGTGGAATCTGCATGTCCTCCCCATGGTCAAGTAATGTTCGAAAGACATGCGTGGATAGGCGTGCCTTCGTTGAAGGTTGGGTGTTGAGCTGTCACCTTGGCACCATAAAAATCTACTGCCAATCATTAGCTGACCGGAGTTCTGCTGTGGCGACCCCTAACCGGGAAAAGCTAAAAGAAAAACAACAACACTGGTAGAATACAATTCAGTAATATGAAAGTAAATAACTTATATCAAAACAAACACAAAGAGAAAAGCCCTGTAATAATAGATTTATTTTGGGCTTGCTTGTTTATTAAAAGAATAACTAAACTGGTTACTGTGGATCCTCTTCAGACTGGACCACAAGGGCAGAGGTAATAATGCAATATATGCTCACATGCTTGCTCATGCATACACACACACACACACACACACACACACACACACACACACACACGCACACACACAAACACACAAACACATATACCTGTCTACGTGTGTGTGTGTGTGTGTGTGTGTGTGTGTGTGTGTGTGTGTGTGTGTGTGTGTGTGTGTGTGTATGTGTGTGTGTGTGTGTGTGTGTGCATGCACGTGTATGGATACCACTAACATTGTTGAATTGTCAGTTCATCAGCAGAGTGAATAACTTGGTAGTTTAGTAAAAGAATTAGGAAACACATCAGTAACATTAAAAAGAAAGACAAGGACAATGCTCTGTATAGTCACATCCCAGGATTCAATAAAATCTGTGTAGGCTCCATGTAGAGCCTACACATAATGTACCCATGTATATGGCCATGTTTCATCCTCAGAAGCACACCATGCATATTAATCATCCTGCTCTGCAGAGGAAGATCATAGTAACACAGATAGTAAATCCATGTAGGCAGTAGTGTAGAGGCTGTTCCATGGTTGTGGATTGTCCAGGGAATTCCTGGACAGATATTATGTACAAGATAAGAATCCTTGTAATGTACCCTGCTTATGTAGAAATATGTGTAAACTTTAATATATTTTTTAATTGTATTTTTGCATGCCCATTTTCATGGCAAGGAACGCAGAAGTGCCGAGCTGGGCATACACATGCACAACTAACACCTGCCAGACATCTAAAAAATAGAAAGTGGATGTAATTAGTTATGTGTTTTTGTCTACATGTTATTTTATTATTTTTGAATAGCAGTTTGTGTGGCAGGACACTGTGCTTAGCAATGCTAACAGGTAGCTTAGTAGTATATGTGAAGGTATACTAGTTTTCTTACAATCCAAGTAGTTAAATAGATAGAGTGACAGCCTAATGTGTAGTATCTCCTGGGTTTGAGTCCCCAACAGTCACACATTTTTACATCTATTGCTGTGGAAATGTGTGGGATGACCTAAAGTGTGGTTTAATTCAAAATTAAAATTGTTACATTTGGAAAAGCTGCTCAATGCTAAGCACTGCTTAAACATTGTCAATGCCTATTCCTGTTTGTGCATTTCTAAGCTTCGCTAAGACACAGTTGTGTGACTAAGCTGGTTTGCGCAATGCTAAACAATGTGGTGCTTTTTTGAATGTTACACTATGACATGTAAGGTCAGGAAAACAGCCTATATTAAGGCCAATAGGTGGGAATTCTGCAGCATTCATTGGAGACTTAGTAACCTGTTGATATGCCTGGTGGTGTTGGTGAGGAAGCAAGCTTTCAGGCACAAAGGTGGGGTGTACAGTAGTCCTAAGTATTTGTTGGACTTCTGGTCCAGAACTACAAACACTGGCTGCTACAGGGCGGTTACCAGGGCTTAGAATGTAAAGCTGAAGCCTTGGATCGATTGGCAATGGATCTTACCAGTGCTACTGATATCCCCCGCACTGGTGGGCAGTGTCAGCACCACTATGAAGACCTGAAGTGAAGGAAGAGGGGAACCTTGAACACCTGGGTCCAAGAGTCTAGGGTTGGGCATGTCCCATAGATATGCAAGTATGTTTATTACTGATTTACTAAAATACAAGCTGAATCTGTACAAAACTGGTATGCATAATTGATTGCATCCCTTCCAACAGCTGCAGGTGAATGGGCTCACAATGTCTAGTGTTATGCAGAGTGCCTGGCCAGGATGTGCCATGAGTGTGGTAAGTACAGATATTTTCTGATAACTGCAGTGCAATAAACAATAAACAATACCAATATCAATAAACAATAAGGTTTAAAGCAGGACTGCGGTTTGATAAGTAATGTGTACAAATAACTGCAGTAGGGCTGTATTTATTGCACGTGTATTCTAATGTCACTGTAGTCAATTGCACAAATGAAATTAATAAAGAATGTAACAGTAATTGCCTAATAAACATATTGCGCAACCTACAGTATGGTTCAGGGCTGTCTTCAGGCCACTTTCAGTCAAATAATGCTCTCTAGTCCTCCCACTCCAGGAACAAACTATATGGGTAAGGAAGCCTATGTTCTGGGCAGATATCATGTGTATAATTCACAGATGCTAAGGAACAATAGCAATAAAGTGGAAAGCAGGATTGTAGTTTAATAAGTAATATGTTCAAATAACTGCAGTAGGGCTGTATTAAGTGCATGTGTGTTCTAATGTCACTGCAGTAAATTGTTACATTAAGTGCACATGTCCCCTGGAGTCACAGCTTTGGGTTCTACACCCATTCCAGCCAACTAAGACATGAGCAGCTGTCTAATCTACTTAATGTACCCAAACATACCTCTGTCATGATTTTTGTAATGTAATGACAACTGACCAATCTGTCAGGTCCTTGATTAGCAGATGAATGATTACCTGGAATGCAAAGTATTTACAAATCCATTTACAGAACACCTTGGTAGTAATTTACAAGCACAGTATGTGAAACACTTCCATGTAGTTGTGTACCTGCATTTGTTAGTGCTTGGCCCATAATGATGCATGCTAACAGCTTGACAGGTATGCACATGCAACATCATTTATAGAAGAATTGAAGTCACTATACTCACAACTGACACTGCACACCTGTAGAAGTATGTTTAGTAATCTGTGTAATAATGCAAATTCACTAATGGTATGTTTTTTCTCTCTCTTTCCCCACCCCTTATCTTCTTTAATTTATTAATGCTGTTTATTATAATGATTTAATATTAATATATTCTGTTAAACTAACTGTTATGTTGGCTTATGGATTACTTCATTCTGGTTTGCTGTTAACATACTTACTGTTATGTTATTTAATGTTGTGTTCCACATAATATACCTTAATAAGTATTTGGATTAATCAGTATTATGTTCCATTATGTTAATACTAACATTGGTTTGGTTATTACTAACCTTAACTTATCTTTATATCTAATTTACAACAAAGTGACAAGGTAGACCTTTTCCAGGTGATACAGCTACCTTGCCTCCTCTGGTCATGGCACTGGGGCCCAGCACATCTGGGCCACAGCCTGGTGGTGGCCCAACTGCTGCCCCTGCACTACCTGTGGCATCACATAGTTCTGCAGCACAGACTGGAGTTGGGACCCTCTCTGGGAGCAGTGGTGGAGGTGGTGGTTTTGTCACCCATGAGGAACTCCAGGATTTGGTGTGCAGGATGTCCTTCTGAACTTTTGGATGTCACCTGCACTGGATGGAGGACATGTTCACCACCCTGGTGGGGCAGCCTTAACCTGGAGCCCAGCCTCCACCACTCCCATGACAGGACCAGTGAGGGAGCAGTGCCAGCAGTCCCATGGGTGGGAACCTGAGTCACTCTGCTACCTTGTGGAAGAATCTGAGACTGGGATTCCATAACACCCTCACCATCCAAGGTGTTCACCCCCTTGTGTCACACACCAACCCTGTCTGCTGTCTTGTCTATCTGCAAAATCTTCCTCATCTTTCCAACTTACCTCCCCTACACATACCTATGTCCCTTCCCCACCATTCCACTCTCACCTTAAAAAAAATGGCACCTGTCCCAAAAAGATATTGCTCCATACATAGCTCTCCATTTCACATGTGTCCACTGGACACACATAACTTGGTCCAATTGGCTTGACAATGCAGTCTTTACTTCTCTCTCTGGGGACGACAGTCCAAATCCATCTACAAATTCTGTGAAAGTGCACAGTTGTTGCTTTGCAAGAAATGGATAGCTATGGTTCTTTCCTACACCCTTCCTGCATTTACCTACATGCTATTCACTTTGTTTCCCCCTGCTTGCACCCCATTTCATCACTATCCTATCTCCCCATTTTTCTTGCCTTTAAAGATTTTTTTGCTCAATATGGCACATCACGCAGCATCGCTAAGCTCAGTTAAATGGAGATATATTTATATATGTGTTTTAAATGATAATAAATACCTGCCCCCTGTTTCAAGCCCAAGACCATCCCACCTACAGACCACTGCATTAACCTGCCATGTCACAGAGCTAGCTGTTAAGTAACTCATTTCATCCAAGTGATACCGCCAGGTACATATACAATTAAATCCTACTGACGCTTCTAGGTGTCAAATATTGCTTGTTCATATTTGCATCAGTAATTCCTAAACCATGATATATACAAGGTTTTAGAAGAGTTAATCTTAAAGCTTACCCAATAGCAAACTCAACTGCATTAATATTTGACCTATATCTAGTGCAGGCAATTTGATATTATTGTTGTTTTTATGATATTAATTTATATAGATATAATGTTCACATTTTTCTAAATATCTCAGCAACCAAGTAACATAGACATAACTCCTTAGCCTCATATGAAATCTCTCAACTAGATGAATCAAATGCTGCTGACATTGTGTGTGTAACTTGAGTAGTTGCTGAGGTACTTTAAGTTGTTTACACAATATTACAAATGTATTAGTTACTATATTCATTGTGACTTATAAAATTCAGTTTAAGATCTAGAACCTCCAGAACACTACCACTATAAAAATAATTTGCTTTGAAGAGTTTGCCATTTATACTTCTTTAGTAATCCATATGGTTCCAGAGATATGAACATTTGTTTGAAATGTGAGGACATAATTTGATTCTGACAAAAGGTTTAGGCTGCATCCATTGGAAGTTACAGTGCCAACTTCCTGAGCTCCATTGGAGTGAATGAGTTAAAACAGATGTTTTAGAAAAACATAGTAACTGCAAGTTACCATCATTAAAGGTGTGTAAGCAGAGAGGCACATCATGCCATGTCTCGCAAACTTGCTGAAAGAGTAATGGAAAAACTGAGAGTGTAAATTGGAGTCTGGTATAGGAGTACACCACTAGAAAGCCAGATACAGAATAATGGATGTAAGTGAGGTCTCTAATAGCAGGTAAATGTGCACATTTATCAGCAATATGTAGAAATACGCCTACTAAAACATTAATTTCAGAATACATGTTCAGCTGTGACTCTGGTGGAGAAATACATCCCTATAAAGCCAGACACATAATAATGGATGAAATGGAGATATATCACAGCCTGTATGTGTGCACTTATATCTTCACAAATAGACATGCTTTAACAGTGACTCAGTAGCCCACTCTGTTAAATGCTTTGGAAACATTCATTTTTGTCACACGTGGTTCTGGGTTCAAATCCAGTGGTGTGCAGCATTTAAATTACATTATTGTGAAGCCATAATGAATAATTGAGTCATGCACTCTTTATCCACACAATACATTTCAAATCACGTCTGTTTTTCAATGATGGAAGTCAAAGGCCTGCAGATAGGAACACACTTGACATTTCCCTATAGCAACACTATAAAGTGCATAAAGTGTCAGGTCATGCATTAATATGCATTCACAGAGGATTTTAACTTGGATAATGCAAATGAGGCCCACTAATATCAGAGTGCAGCATACAATCATTTCTTAATGATATTACAGATTAGCATAGCTGCACAACTAATGTACACATATGCAGGTCCTTCTAGAAACAAGAACTGCCATCACACACATTTCAAATGACTACCATAATGGTATATTTACTCCCTATGTTGTTCAAGGACACAACAAACATGTTGCCTGGTGCTCTGTTAATGATGCCATTGGCTAACATACTTATCTTAAACACATGCCTTAATTTGCAGTGGAATGGGAACCCTCAGTCTGGCTCTGCCTCTACAACAAGGCTGCCACAGCTCCCACACTTACTCTTACACCTTGTTGTCCTTCAAAGTGTTCACACTCTCTGCCTATGCCAATTGCCTGCAGCATAGCTTCAGCCTGTAGCATACACATATATATGTAAAAGTAGCTGCTACAGATCTACTCTCTGCAATGATGTAGTATCTTGACCCCCATAGGTGCTGGAACCATAGGGGGAGGGGGAGGGAGCGGGCACCCCCTCCCCACTTTTACAGTTGCAAAACCTGTAATGACACAGAGGATGCACTCATGCGTTGAATTTAAACACAAAAGTGCGCCTGATGCCAGACTCAACACTGAGGGCTCCATTTACTGCAGCTGCTCTGGTCCCACAAGTAAGCTCTATTTTAACTTATTTGCTTAAGCTTAAAGCTCTGTCGATTAGCTGGTGCTAAGCTCTGTTGTTTTTGAGGCTTAAAGCTCCATTACTCTTAGGTGATTACTGGTGCTCTGTTGGTGCTACGAAGCTTAAGGCAACGCCCACGAGTAAGTTCTGTTGTTTTTGAAGCTTCACCCATGAGTAAGCTCTGTTTTTAAAGCTTATAGGTTCATAGGTTGATACTAGGCTATCTGCCCTAGGGCATTTATAAGCCTAGCCAGAGTGTGTTTGGCTTTCGCCACCCTTTTAGATTAGTTGACTGTGCCTCTGTATAGTAGGTCACAGAAGATAGCCCTTTTAAGGTTAGTTTACTGTGACTCTGTCTAGTAGGGACACAGAAGAGATCCCAGGGGTAAACCTACAATCTCCCATCCACTCGTCAAGATTTCTCTTGAAGAGGGTCATTGAGGGGCTCTGCCTAACATGGATTGGGATTTTGTTCAAGAGTGAGGGGAGCCTCTGGGATATGAATCTGTCCCACCAGCATGTCCTATTTATTTCTGTGCTGAGGTTTAAGTCCCTGGAGCATGTAGCTCTAAGGGATTTGGATTTCCTGAGGTGGAGCATGTCCATTAATTCTGGTTTGGACATGGCTTTATACGTCAGGCACAGATCGCCTCTGAGTAGGCAGTACGCAACTTAGTAGAGCTGGAGTTTCTTTAGCCTAACTGCGTAGGGCATCTGTTTGGGTCCCTTGATCCTCTTGGTGAGGTACTTTTGGGGTCTTTCCAGTTGCTGCAGGTGTCGGTAAGGTACATCCCAAATGGGGCATTGTATTCAATTATGGGCATGATGAGTGATGAGTAGAGGGGCACAATGACCTCTCTTGATCTAGATGTGAACCCTTTCATGATAAGGTGGGCTATATAGAAGGTCTTTCTAACCACTTTGGCAACGTGATTGTCAAAGGAGAGATTGCTATCTACTTGGGTCCCCAAATCCCTAATTACTTCTTCCAGATTAATGGATTACCACCTATGTGGTAATTTGTGGGCACTTTGTTTTTCCCAAAGGGGATGACTATGCACTTTTTGGCATTTAGCTTTAGGCCATGGCTCTGGCACCAGTTATCCATCTCTGTGAGACCCTTTTGGAGGATGCTTGTGTCAGTCGGCGAGTTGATTATGGCACCCAGTTTAAAGTCATCTGCGAACTTGGTCAGCCATAGTCCTCCCGTGTTAGCCTGTACCTCAGAGAAATATATACCGAACAAGAGAGGTCCCAGGACTGAGCCTTGTGGGACGCCACTTGTAACTGGTTTAGAGTCTGACATGGCACCTGCAATTCTGACCATGTGGGTTCTATCCCTGAGCCAGTTTGCAACCCATCTTGTGACATAGGGATTGATATTTAAGCTGGTGAGCTTATTTATGATGCCCGAGTAGGGTATTGTGTCGAAGGCTTTTGCGAGGTCCAGGTAGGCTGTGTGGACTACCTTCCCTTCATCTATGGCCTTGGTGACTGTTTCAAAGAAGTCGACCAGGTTCAAGAGGCAAGATCTGCCCTTAACAAAGCCAAATTGGGTAGGCTCCAGTGTTTGGAGGTTCCCAATGTCTTTGTTTATGAGTTCCATGATGATACGCTCCATAGCTTTGCAGACCAGGCTAGTCAGGCTTATAGAGCGATAGTTTCTGGGGTCCGTTGTGGCACCACCTTTGTGGAGTGGGACTACTGTTGCTGTACGCCATTCCTTGGGTACATATCCTGTAGTAAGGCTCAGATTGAACAGTGACTTTATGTGAGGGTTCAGTTCTTCTTGGAGCTCATGTAAGATGCAGCCCGGGACACCGTCCGGTCCCATTGATGCTGTGTTTTTTGCTTTGGAGAGGGCACTCACCTGTGCATCTGTGATGTCTGGGAGGCTACACTCTGTTGGGATAGACATTTGCTCTTTTGGGGGGGAAGGGGGGGAGAAGTTTGCACTGAACCTGTCTGCCAGGATGTTGGCAAAGTCTGTGGGTTCAGTGTATTTTTTGTCATTTTGCACTAACTCAGAGCATATCTGGGAGTTGCCACCTAGGTTCCTGACATAGGTTCATAGGTAGATACTAGGCTATCTGCCCTAGGGCATTTATAAGCCTAGCCAGAGTGTGTTTGGCTTCCGCCTCCCTATTAGATTAGTCTACTGTGCCTCTGTAAAGTAGGTCACAGAAGGTACCCTTTTAAAATTAGTTTACTGTGCCTCTGTCTAGCAGGGACACAGAAGAGATCCCAGGGGTGAATTTGCGATTTCCCATCCACGCGTCCAGATTTTGCTTGAAGAGGGTCAGCGAGGGGCTATGTCTAACATGAATTGGGATTCTATTCCAGAGTGAGGGGAGACTCTGGGAGATGAATCTGTCCCTCCAGCATGTCCTATTTATTTTTGTGCTGAGGTTTAGGTCCCTGGAGTGTGTAGCTCTAAGGGACTTGGATTTTTTGAGGTGGAGCATGTCCATTAATTCTGGGTTTGACATGGCTTTGTACGTCAGGCATAGATAGCCTCTGAGTAGGCGGTAAGCAACTGAGTAGAGCTGGAGTTTCTTTAGTCAAGCTGCATAGGACATCTGTTTGCAGCCCATGATCCTCTTGGTGAGGTACTTTTGGGGTCTCTCCAGTTGCTGCAGGTGTCGGGTAAGGTACATCCCAAATAGGGCATTGTATTCAATTATGGGCCTGATGAGTGATGAGTAGAGGGGCACAATGACCACTCTTGATCTAGATGCAAACCCTTTCGTGATAAGGTGGGCTATATAGAAGGTCTTTCTAACCACTTTAGCAACGTGATTATCAAAGGAGAGATTACTATCTACGTTGGTCCCCAAATCTCTAATTACTTCTTCCGTACTTAATGGATTACCACCTATGTGGTAATTTGTGGGCACCTTGTTTTTCCCAAAGGGGAAGACTATGCACTTTTTAGCATTTAGCTTGAGGCCATGGCTCTGGCACCAAGCATCCATCTCTGAGAGACCCTTTTGGAGGATGCTTGTGTCATCTGGAGATTCGATTATGGCCCCCAGTTTGCAGTCACCTGCAAACTTTGTCAGCCATAATCCCCCCGTGTTAGCCTGAACCTCAGAGAAGTATATACCGAACAAGAGAGGTCCCAGAACTGAGCCCTGTGGGACACCACTTGTAACTGGTTTGGATTTGGACATGGCAACTGCGTTTCTGACCATGTGGGTTCTATCTCTGAGCCAGTTTGCAACCCATCTTGTGATATATAGGGGTTGATATTTAAGCTGGTAAGCTTATTTATGATGCCCGAGTGGGGTATTGTGTCAAAGGCTTTTGCGAGGTCCAGGTAGGCTGTGTGGACTACCTTGCCCTCATCTATGGCCTTGGTAACTGTTTCAAAGAAATCAACTAGGTTTAAGAGGCAAGATCTGCCCTTAACAAAGCCGAATTGGGTAGGGTCCAGTGTCTGGAGGCTCCCAATGTCTTTGTTTATGAGTTCCATGATAATACATCCATAGCTTTACAGACCAGACTAGTCAGGCTTATGGGGCGATAGTTTCCGGGGTCTGTTGTGGCACCACCTTTGTGGACTGGGACCACTGTAGCTGTACGCCATTCTTTGGGTACATATCCTGTAGTAAGGCTAAGTTTGAACAGTGACTTAATGTGAGGGTTCAGTTCTTCTTGGAGCTCGTGTAAGACACAGCCTGGGACACCATCCGGTCCCATAGATGCTGTGTTTTTTGCTTTGGAGAGGGCAGCTTTCACCTGTGCATCTGTGATGTCAGGGAGGTTACATTTAGTTGGGATAGGCATTTGCTCCTTTGGGGGGAAGGGGGGGAGAAGTTTGCGCTGAATCTGTCTGCCAGGATGTTGGCTATGTCTGTAGGTTCGGTATATTTTGTACCATTACGCAACAATTCAGAGCATATCTGGGAGTTTCTGCCCATGTTCCTGACATAACTAAAGAAGGCCTTGTGATTATCTTTAATGTCTAGGGCAATTTTTCTTTCGAAACTGGCCTTTGATGATTTTATGAGGGATCGAAGTTTCTTGCTAATACTGATCAGAGATGCCTTCCCTTTTTGGGATTTTGCTCTGTCATGTAGTAGCTTCCTCCTTCTGTTGTATAGCTTATTTATGGCCGGGGTCCACCAGACCAGTCTCCTGTTTTTGGAGGAGTGAGTCTTGGTTTTATTTGGGATAGCATGATCCATGCATTCCTGCAGGTTCATAGGTTCATAGGTTCATACTAGGCTATCTGCCCGAGGGCATTTACAAGCCTAGCCCATCGTTTTGTGGCTTACGCCACCCCTTTAGTGTGGGGAACTATACCCATTATTTTGCTGTGCCTCTGTCGAGCAGTGACACTGAGGTAATCCCTGGGGTATATCTGCGATCTCCCATCCATTGGTCAAGATTTCTCTTGAACAAGGCCAGCGAGGTGCTCTGCCTCACATGTACCAGGATTTTGTTCCACAGCATAGGGAGTCTTTGGGTGATGAATCTATCCCTCCAGCACGTCCTATTAATAGCCGTGTTGAGGTTTAAGTCTCCCGCTCTTGTGGCTCTGATGGATCTAGATTTTTTGAGGTGAAGCATATTCATCAAATCTGGGTTTGACATGGCCTTGTATGTTAGGCAAAGGTCACCTCTGAGCAAGCGGTGGCGACTGAATAGAGCTGGAGTTCTTTCAGTCGGGCAGCATAGGACAGATTTTTGAGACCCTTTATCCTTTTGGTGAGGAACTTTTGTGGCCTCTCCAGCTGCTGCAAGTGTCGGGTCAGATACATTCCGAATGGGGCATTGTACTCAATCATTGGTCTGATGAGTGATGAGTAAAGGGAGACTATGACCTCCCTTGATCTAGATGAGAATCCCTTCATGATAAGGTGGGCAATGTAGAAGGTCTTCCTGACTACTTTAGCTACATGGGTGTCGAATGACAGACTACTATCAACCTGGGTCCCCAGGTCCCTGATAACTTCTTCTGTGCTCAGTGGATTGCCACCTATTTGGTAGCTAGGGGTAACCTTGTTTTTCCCGAAGGGTATGACTATGCATTTTTTGGCATTTAACTTTAGGCCGTGGCTCTGGCACCAGTTATCCGTTTCTGTGAGACCCTTCTGAAGGATATCTGTGTCAGATGTGTTTTCTACTATGGGCCCCAGTTTGCAGTCATCTGCAAACTTTGTCAGCCATAACCCTCCTGTGTTTGCTTGTACTTCGGAAAAGTACATGCCAAACAAGAGTGGGCCCAGGACTGAGCCCTGTGGGACACCACTTGTGACAGGCTTTGAGTCTGACATGGCGCCAGCAACTCTGACCCTGTGGGTTCTGTCACTCAGCCAGTTTGCAACCCATCTTGTGATGTATGGGTTAACATTTAAGCTGATGAGTTTTTCAATGATACCCGAGTGGGGTATTGTATCGAAGGCCTTAGCCAGATCGAGGTAGGCTGTATGGACTGCCTTTCCCTCATCAATGGCTTTGGTGACTGTTTCGAAAGTCAATCAAGTTTAAAAGGCATGATCTGCCTTTGACAAAGCCAAACTGGGTTGGATCCAAAGTCTGCAAATTCCTATGTCTTTATTTATGAGGTCCATTATGATCCTCTCCATGGCTTTGCAGATAAGGCTTGTCAAGCTAATGGCCGGTAATTTCCAGGGTCGGTGGAGGCACCGCCTTTGTGAAGTGGGACCACAGTTGCAGTGCGCCACTCCTGGGTGCGTATCCAGAGGTAAGACTTTGATTAAACAGCTGTCCTAGCTGTGGGTTTAATTCCTCATTGAGTTCGTGGAGCACACAGCTGGGGACACCATCAGGTCCCATGGATGCTGTGTTTTTTGCTTTGGAGAGAGCAGTTCTCACTTGGGCTGGAGATGTTTGGGGGCTGCAATCGTTTGGTATAGATATCTCTCCTTTTGGGGGGGAGAAGTTTGCACTGAACCTGTCAGCCAGTATGTTGGCAATGTCTGTAGGATCAGTAATCTTCACATCATTTTGAACTAGTTCTGAGCATATCTGGGAGTTTCCTCCTAGGTTTCTAACATAGCTAAAGAAGGCCTTATGATTGTCTTTTGAGTCTTTAGCTATTTTTCTCTCGAAATTTGCTTTGGATGATTTTATGAGAGCTCTTAGTTTTTTACTTATATTGATCAAGGGTGTCTTACCTTTTAAGGATTTTGCTCTATCTTGTAGTAGCTTCCTCCTTTTGTTGTAGAGTTTGTTTATGGCTGGGGTCCACCAGACTGGACGCTTGCCTTTGGTACAAAGAGTCTTTGTTTTGCTTGGGATTGCCTTATCCATGCAGTCCTGCAGGTGCTGGTAGAAGGCATTTGTAAGTGATTCAGCGGCTTGAGTACTGTTTTCCCGGTTCGGGGCCTTAAAGGAGACCACACTAGTCTTTAGAAGTGTGAAGTCGGCTTTGAGAAGTTCTTTACTGTGGTCTTTTTATTTCAGGTGGGGTGGGATGAGGACCTCCAGCGAGATTAGTTTGTGATCTGATCTCACCAGTGAGGGGTATACTTCCGGTGTTGAACATTGTGCTCCCATGTTCGTGATGATGAGATCAAGTATGTTATCTCCTCTTGTGGGGATGGTGACTAGTTGTTCCATGGCATTTGAGTTTATGAATTCCAGGAACTTTTGGGCTAGGGTGTTTGGGCTTGAGTAGTGTTCCCAGTCTATATTAGGGTAATTGAAGTCACCTAGTATGATGGTGTTTGGTGATACATTTATCCCCTCTAGTGTTTTCAGGAAGGCCATGTGAGGTTCCTGAGTTTGTGAGGGTGGCCTGTAACATGCTACAATTTGCAGAGCAGTCTTGCCTACGGTTAATTGCACCTGGATGGTCTCCGATGCATCATGCGTTGCCACCAGTCTTGAGGTGTGGGTGTCCTTGATGAATATGGATACCCCTCCTCCTTTCTTGGTATTGTCCGGATTTTGGGGCTGGAACGCATGATATGAGGTAAAACCTGATAGCGCTGGGGTGCTCTCAGGAGCCTTGAACCAGGTTTCTGTCACAGCACAGACATCGATGTTCTCCATACTGAGAAGGGCCTCGAGTGCGTGCATTTTGAGATTTAGACTTCTGGCATTGAGCAGCATTACCCTTAGTTTTTTTCCTTTTTTGTGTTCTAGGGTGGTAGGTTTAGAGTTTGAGCCTTGCCTAAAAAAGGCACTATGGGGGTGGCAAGAGCCTTTGCCAATATCCGGAATCCCTGCGGTGACAGGTGCAAGCCGTCCCTTGAAGCAGCGTGGCTTGTCCAGCATGTCATCCCAGGCAGACAGATACTGGATCCCCTTTGAATGACACCAGTGTTTAAGCCAATTGTTAAAGCTGATCATCTTATCTCTGTATTGTGGCATCATTCTTGGTGAAGGTAGGATACTGCTCAAGGTCAGGGTCATACCTGCCTGGGCTACATAATCAGAGAGCTCCTCAATGTCTCTTTTCATGTAGTCCAAGGACGTACGTCTCAGGTCGTTTACACCAGCGTGGACAATGACTGAGTCATATTTGTACCTGCTGTTGAGAGACCTGAGTGCTTGCGTTATGTGGCGGATTCTAGCCCGACAGACAGCTTACTGTGACCTTCTCCTTACTCAGTCTGGTGAGCGGGACGTCAGTGTGTCTGACTATGGAGTCACCAATGACTAGTGTGTCTGGCATTGTGTTTGGCCTTAAGGGCTGTGACTGTTTGACACTCTGACTGTGAGGTCTATGTGTTGCAGGTGTTGTGTTCTGAGGTGGTGGTTGTTTGGGTGTCTGCTTTGGTGGCCTCTGCTGTTTTGGTAGATTTTTGATCAGAGCCTCCGAGTATGTCTTTGTGTGTTTATGTGTATGATTTGAGGTTGTAATGGTACTATGTGAGACTGGGTCTATAGTGTGTGTGGTAACCTTCTCCTCCTGACTGGTCTTGCCAGTCCTATGTTAAGAGAGCTCAGCCTCCAGTTTGGCCGTATAGTTGCATCTCTCGCATGTATTTGTGTTTTGTGGGAGGAGGAGAGTGTTGTCTGTGTACATGAGGCAATTGTAACATTGCCTCAATATTCCCAGGTTCACCAGCTGAGCAGGAGAGGACACTAGCAACTGATCCCTCGACATGCTAGAAGGATAGACAAAAAACTTTAAAAAAGATTCCGGGGGATGTGGGTGACCGAGAAATGGGGGGTTGCCTTTTTGGGGTACTATCTATGACAAGAGTGCCGTATCAAGGTAATAAGTACTGTAGGAGCAAGTGCTAGGTTTAACAGATAGAGAATAGTCTACTTGGAGTCAAGTAGAGATGATCTTTTTAGTTATAGGATACGCTGATTAGATCAGTAGTATAGTTCGAGGAAGGTAGTTTTAAGGGAAAATTTGAAGAGTGTAATTTAGGTAGCCCTAATAGTTTAAATCTGCTTGCCGCTGCCCTAGTGTGCAACAGTAGCAGCTCCGCGCAAACTCGCGCTAAATCGCGCTAAATCGCGCAAACGCGCGTTTAGCGTTTTTTATATCAGGGGGCTGAAAGAAGCTAGGAACTGGCCCAAAACGACCAATAAACTACAAGTTACTGGCTGAAACCTCATGCTCATAGAATGCATTTGTAAAGGATTCTGCGGATTGGGCTGTATTATCCTCTGGCCCAGGGGCTTTGAAGATTCCACCTCAGTCTTGAGAAGTGCAAAGTTGGCTTTTGAGAAATTCTTTACAGTGATTTCCTTGGCTGGGGGTGGGGACGGGATATGGATGTTCAGGAAAATTTGTTTATGGTCTGATCTTACCAATGAGGGGTTTACCTCTGGTGTGGAACATAGAGTCCCCATGTTTGTGATGACCAGGTCCAATATGTTGTTCCCTCTTGTGGGAGTGGTGACCAGTTGTTCCATTGTGTTAGAGTTTATAAATTCAAGGAACCGTTGGGCGAGGGTGTTTGGGCTTGAGTAGTTTTCCCAGTCAATGTTTGGGTAGTTGAAGTCACCCAATAACATAGTGTTTGGAGAGACCTTCATATTCTCCAGTGTTCTCAGGAATGCCAAGTGGGGTTCCTGTAATAGGGAGGGTGTTCTGTAGCAGGCTACAAACTGAAAGGCAGTTTTGCCCACTGTTAGTTGCACATGGATGGTTTCCGATGCTTAGTGCAGTGCCACTAACCTGGAAGTGTAGGTATCTTTGATGAATATAGATACTCCCCCTCCTTTTGTGCTTCGGTCTGAGTTTTGGGGCCGAAACACATGGTATGAGTTATAACCTGGTAGTGCTGGGGTGCTCTCAAGAGCCTTGAACCAGGTTTCTGTTACTGCACAGACATCGATTTTCTCCATACTGAGGAGAGCTTCGAGTGCGTGCATCTTGAGGTTTAGACTTCTGGCATTGAGTAGCATTACCTTTAGTTTTTTTATCCTTGGGTTGTCTATGGAGGTGGGTTTGTCCTTTGAGCCTTGCCTAAAAAAGTCACTATGGGGGTGGCAAGAGCCTTGGCCAGTTTATGAAAGCCTAAGGGTGACAGCTGCAAGCCATCCCCAGCGAAGCAACGTGGCTTGTCGAGCATGTCATCCCAGGCTGACAGACACTGGATCCCCTTTGAATGACACCAATACTTTAGCCAATTGTTGAAACTGATCATTTTGTCTTTATACTGTGGCATCATTCTTGGTGAGGGCAAGACGCTACTCAAGGCCAGGGTCATACCAGCCTGGGCTACATGGTCAGAGAGCTCCTTTATGTCTCTTTTCATGTAGTCCAGGGAGGTACGACTCAGGTCATTCACACCAGCATGGACAATGTACTTGCTTTGGAGTGACCTGAGTGCTTGCATTATGTGGCGGATCCTGGTACCCGACAGGCAGCTTACAGTGACCTTCTCCTTGTTCAGTCTGGTGAGCGGGACGTCAGTGTGCTGGACAATAGAGTCCCCTATAACAAGTGTATTTGGTGTGTTGTTTGGCCTTAAGGGCTGTGACTGTGAGGCACACTGATTTTGTGAGATATGTGATTCGTGGGTATTGTTGAGGGGTGGCTGTTGCTTGGATATCTGCTTAGGAGGTCTTTGCTGTTTAGGCAGATTTTTATTTAGAGCCTCCAAGTATGTTTTTCTGTGTTTATGTGTTGGGTATGCAGATGCAATAGGTCTGTGTGAGACTGGAGTTGTGGTGTGGGTGGTTACCTTTTCCTCCTGACTGACTGCGCCAGTCTTGGGTTGAGAGAGCTCTGCCTCCAGTTTGGCTGTATAACTGCATCTCTCACATGTATTAGAGTTTGATGGAAGGAGGAGATGATTGTCTGTGTACATAAGGCAATTGTAACATTGCCTCAAAATTCCCAGATTCACCAGCTGGACTGGAGAGTAACCTTGAAACTGACCATTGGACATACCAGATAGGTATAGGGAACTGTTTTTTTACTGATCAGATTAGGGAAGGGAACTGATTTTTCACTTGATCAGGAAGGACCAATCGGGAGCCTAATACGTATGAGAAGTCAAGGAGGGTGTAGTGCTTTAGTTAGTTAGTGTTTCCTTATAAGAGCTGACCAAGTGCAGGGCTTTAGAAAGAGATTAGAGTGATTAGTTTGAGAGTTTGAACAGTTCTAAGGGAAAAAATGAAGGGCAGACTTTCTGGAGCCTGGAATAGTTTAAACCTGTTTAGGCGGTGCTGCCCGACACTGCTCAGTGCGCAAAACCGCACAAAAAGAGAGTTGTAGGGTTTTAAGAGAGAGAGAGAGATCAAGGAGTTTAGAATTGACCCAAAATGGCCAATAAACCTACGGCTTCTAGGTAGTAACCACTTCTCCAGGGACAGGCAGGCTGTCCAGTGTTAACCACTCCCACTGGTGAACACAGAGACTTCCCTTTAGCCCAAGCAAGCACTGGCCTTCTAGAAACTTCCAAACAGTTCAGAACAGCAAATCTGTAACTGAACTTTCTTAACTTTCAGAAAGTGGGAGAAAAGCAAGATTTTTTTGTTTTTTTTTTCTTTTTGTTGTAGTTTAAAGGTAGCAGAGATGCACAAGCAGCAAAATAATCACAACAATGCAATAAATGACCCCACACTTGAGTGCTAGGCCAAAATCAGGTAAAATGCAGTTTTTAGAGAAAAAAACTATTTTAAATTAAGTGCAACACAGGAAATGCAGTAAACAGGCTCTAGACGTGCACCAAGTACTGTTACTGTTACAGATATAAACTTTAACTAGCCGGAAAATGCCAAAAGTAGGCGGCAAAGCAGTAAAACTTAACAAAAAATCAGAAGAAAATACTTAAAATTACAAAAGCAGCTCCTTTTCTTCTCTTAGCATTTTCTCCCCTTGGTAGGTGCTTCAGCAACAACTAGCAAGCCTGAAAAGATGCCAAAACCATGAGGCAGCCGGGTTTTAAGAGAGACAGATCAAGGAGTTTAGAATTGACCCAAAATGGCCAATAAAACTACAGCTTCTAGGTAGTAACCACTCCTCCAGGGACAGGCAGGCGTTCAGTGTTAACCACTCCCACTGGTGATCACAGAGACTTCCCTTTAGCCCAAGCAAGCACTGGCCTTCTAGAAACTTCCAAACAGTTCAGAACAGCAAATCTGTAACTGAACTTTCTTAACTTTCAGAAAGTGGGAAAAAAGCAAGTTTTTTTTTTCTTTTTGTTGTAGTTTAAAGGTAGCAGAGATACACAAGCAGCAAAATAATCACAACAATGCAATAAATGACCCCACACTTGAGTGCTAGGCCAAAATCAGGTAAAATGCAGTTTTTAGAGAAAAAAACGATTTTAAATTAAGTGCAACACAGGAAATGCAGTAAACAGGCTCTAGATGTGTTCCAAGTACTATTACTGTTACAGATATAAACTTTAGCAAGCCGGAAAATGCCAAAAAGTAGGCGACAAAGCAGTAAAACTTAACAAAAAATCAGAAGAAAATACTTAAAATCACAAAAGTGGCTCCTTTTCTTCTCTCAGCATTTTCTCCCCTTGGTAGGTGCTTCAGCAACAACTAGCAAGCCTGAAAAGATGCCAAAACCACGAGGCAGCTGAGTTTTAAGAGAGACAGATCAAGGAGTTTAGAATTGACCCAAAATGGCCAATAAAACTACAGCTTCTAGGTAGTAACCACTCCTCCAGGGAAAGGCAGGCTGTTCAGTGTTAATCACTCCCACTGGTGAACACAGTCTTCCCTTTAGCCCAAGCAAGCACTGGCCTTCTAGAAACTTCCAAACAGTTCAGAACAGCAAATCTGTAACTGAACTTTCTTAACTTTCAGAAAGTGGGAAAAAAGCAAGATTTTTTTTTTCTTTTTGTTGTAGCAGAGATACACAAGCATCAAAATAATCACAACAATGCAATAAATGACCCCACACTTGAGTGCTAGGCCAAAATCAGGTAAAATGCAGTTTTTAGAGAAAAAAAAACAAATTTAAATTAAGTGCAACACAGGAAATGCAGTAAACAGGCTCTAGATGTGTTCCAAGTACTGTTACTGTTACAGATATAAACTTTAGCAAGCCGGAAAATGTCAAAGGTAGGCGGCAAAGCAGTAAAACTTAACAAAAAATCAGAAGGAAATACTTAAAATCACAAAAGTGGCTCCTTTTCTTCTCTCAGCGTTTTCTCCCCTTGGTAGGTGCTTCAGCAACAACTAGCAAGCCTGAAAAGACCTTTTACTTTTAGGTGATTACTGGTGCTCTGAAGCTTAAGGCTCCATTGATTAGTAATCTTTGTTTTACATTTAAGTGATTACGTAAGCTCCTTTTTACTTTTAGGTGGTGATTACTTGATTATTTTACTGTTAGGTGATTACTGGTGCTATGAAGCTTAGGGCAACACCCACGAGTAAGCTTTGTTGTTTTTGAAGGTTCACTCATGAGTAAGCTGTTGTTTTTGAAGCTTAAAGCTCCATTTTATGTGATTACTGGTGCTCTGTAGCTTAAGGCTTAGTTGATTATTAAGGTCCGTCTTACATGTGTGTGTTGTAAGCTCCATCTTACATACATAGGAGTGTGTGTGTGTGTGTGTGTGTGTGTGTGTGTGTGTGTGTGTGTGTGTGTGTGTGTGTGTGTGTGTGTGTGTGTGTGTGTGTAAAATGCCCCAGTTATTTCTAACTGGTGGTTAGGATTGCCTGGGCTAAGTGGCAAAAAAAACAATATAAAACCATAAAGACCAAGAGACAGCATACACAACAGGGCTGTAGAATTTATTATGAATAAAATGTTGTTTTTTATTATACAGTCCTGCTGTGTGTGCTGGTTCTTGGTTTTGGTTTTATGATCTTTTTATTGTCTAACCACAATCAAATTCTAACTCCTTTTATATCTTCTATAACAAAACACTTCTCATTGTTTTGGTTCTGGATTTGTATATGAGTGTCTTGTCTTGCTCTCCCCATTTCTTATACTGCAAATTATATGAAGTTGTTCTAGCTTTTTCTAGTTCATCAGTCTGCCACAAAGTGTTTTTAGATTCTCCCTTCAAACATTTTTTTCCTTAATGCTTTAAAATGGAGAAAATTGTTTCCTAATATTACATCATGAGAAAGATCAGGGGTAGTGGGCTCAAACCCTGAGACTTAGGTACAAGGGCCTGCATTCTTTACCTACACCACCAAAGAGTCCATAGCTCTCAACTGTCTTGATTTTCATATACATTGGTCTGTTTCTCTTAAAATGTGTGCTTCTGCGGCAAATCAGTGATAATGGAATTCACTAAATAATGATAATCCTTTAAGTTTCAGTTTTCCTATCTTGTTTGGAAACACATTGGTAATACAAAACACTATTTCAGCAACTTTCTAAGATTATACAAACAATATTTAAAATGTGTCCCTGGTTTTGGACCTTTGCCCCCCCCCCCCCCCCAAATAAATTTTGGCTTTTTCTAGATTTCTTCTCCTGTAAATTTGAGAGATTTAGTTGTGTCAAGTGAATGGTGCAGTGGTAGTGTTATTGCCTCACAGGCAGCAAGAGCATAGGTGCCAGAAGCTGTTGAAGACTGGAAGGGTGGTGGGTGAGAGGGGCACTTAGTGAGCGAAAAAGGGCAATTTTTTATAACTATTTACTACCACAACATATATTCACTTGGAGGACATTTTAAGCTTAGCCAACTCCCTTTTGGTGCTTGAATTAACATTTTCTGATTGGTATTACCTATCCCGTGCTGATAATTGTATATTAGCCCTAGTGAGAATAGCTGTGATCATACCACAGATAATTTGAAGTGACCCATGTAAGGGCTGCAGCATTTAGGAACTGCTTCTCTTCATTAGTGGCATGAGGGGCAAACCTGGAGTACATTTTCTATTACCCATCCTTAGATCTAAGTTGCATTTGAATACGGATGAATGAGATTTGTTTTATTTTTATGGATAGCCTGTTCTGGAACAGTGGTAGCCTTTGTGATATATATCCATCTCTCTACAACATTCAGTTTAGATGACTGGGCTAAGTATTTCTGATGCCATTTGACTTGCTGATGTTCAGTGGGTCCGTCTGTATTAGGTCAGAGGATACCTTGCATGCCAGACATGTCACCTCTAACCACTCTGTAGGATACTGACTACAGTAATAAATCTTTGAAGTGGTCAATGCAAGACCCATTGTTTAGGACTTGTATCCTTTTAGTAGGGTATCTGTGAAGGTATTGCAATTGATTCATGGAGCTGGACAGATACATGCCAAAGTGGGCAATATACAAAATGATTGATCTAATGAGAGCTTTGTAAAGGAGAACAGCAATATCTCTAGATCTAGTCACAATTTGTTTATAAGCTGTGCAGTATAGAAAGGCTTTCTTATAACTCTGGGCACATGTTGGTCAAAATTTGGGCCACTGTACACACAAGTTCCCAAATGCCAAACAATTGTGTCAGTTCTCAGAGGGCATTGTCATGATTTTGACACCAGTTATTATTTGGGGCAAACCTTCCTGTACGAAGGTTAAGTCATTTGGGTATTCAATAACTGCTCCTAGCTTGCAGCCATCTCAAACCTAGCAGGCCAAAGCCCTTTGGTATTTCCTTTTACTTTTTTGATGTATAAGCCAAACAGAAAATTCTCAGCACCGAACCCTGGGGGACTCCATTGATGACTGGTCTCTTCCCCTATTTTGATCTCCTGCATCCTGTGAGCAAGTTGGCAATCCAGCTAGTGATGCCCGTGTTTGCTCCTACATGTTTCATCTTTTGTACTACCCCTGAGTAGTGGATTGTGTCAAAAGGATTGGCCAGGTCAAGGTAATGTGGTGTGAACTGTTTTACTTTCATCCATTGCTTTGGTAATAAGAGTAAAGCTTAAAATTTGCCCATGATTTTGAACCTTTCACACTTTCCTCTGGGTTGTTTTCAAACACATTTTTAGGGCCATGCATACATGTATGCATTCTTTGATTTACCTTCCTGACTGTATTTGATTATATTCAATGTATAATACAGCACCAGTTGTTAGAATGTGTTTTAAATGTATAGTTTTGAACAGTCTTCTAGTAAGCAATGAAACTAAATGCATGAACCAATAATGACAAAATTACCAATTTCAGAAAATTTCAACCATAAAAGTCCACTCAAACTTCTGTCATTATAATTCACTAATATTAGCAACTATACAAAATCTCTGCAGAAGTACATTTTCTACATAATTTCACATTAAAGGGATTTCTAACTAATGAACAGGTTGTTGCTAGGAAACAACTTTATATTTCATTGTTTCAATTACAAATAAAGTGGTTGTTGCCATTGAAGAATAAATTGCTTATGTTACATTAAAAAATGATAAGCTAGTAATATTGCAATAGGGAATGGATGGCAAACTGATGACAGGTTCATAGTTACTAGGTAACTCCTCCAAAGGAGGGCATTCACAGAACTGCAGCATCCACTCCCTTTAAAGTACAACACAGTACAGTATCAGCAATCCATCTACATACTCTGGGATTAGAACCCATAGCCTTCTGCATCAAAAGTAAGGCTACTACCTGTTGTGCTACTAACAATGCAAACCGACTTGGAATAAGCAGCACTAAACTTCTCTTCCCCCGAAGATCTCAGCTCCTTGAACTTTTTTTTTATTTAACATTTGTTTACTAGGAAAGTCTGACGTGGAACAAAGCCAATTTTCAGCAGAGGCCCAGAGAGAAATGCTCCAGATGCATGTCTTTGTAACATGGGAGGTAGCCAGAGCACCCAGAGGAAACCCACAGAAACACAGGGAGGACATACAGTTATGTACCCGGAACATATGTCTGTGTTCCCACAGCATGTCATACAACAACCAGTTTGCTGTCTGGTTGCATGACAGGCATTGTACATTTGCAAGGCCAACTTAATGTCAGCAAAGTTGAAAAGCTCTCTGTCCATGCATGGACATCCACATCTTCACTGCAAGGAGTGCCTACAAACACTGTGTTTCAGGCTGTCAACTCCAAGGGTGTGGCAACATGACCCTAGATTTGCTGGACTTGCACAGTGTCATATTTGTAGGTATGGTATCAGGACCAAGCCTAATAACAGAATTATGGTCAATCCAAGGTCCACATGGCTGGCAAAGCATTGTATGGCACACTGTCAAGTGTTATGTTACCTTAGGGGACCTACATAAAAATGACATGTTACATTTCACTATCTGTCCTGACACTGCCTAATGATGGTGTGCTGTGACGTACACACAAGCATGACTGCATTGCTAATGGCACTATCAATGACTACTGATGAGATTTGGAAAGTGTCCCCAACCCTCTACTCCTATGCCACACAAAAACAGCGTGTGACAAATGTGACTGTATTTCAAACCTTGATTCCAAGGTGTCTCAAACAACAGTCAGTACATACAACAATGAGCATTTTGCCAACATGCACAGCTCATCTCCTGCTCCACCCACACCCACATCACACACATCTGCATGTGTGCAGCTCCTTACCAGACACATTCTAAACAACAGACACCTCAGAAAAACATCCTCTGGAAAGCACAGTACACATAATAGCTCATGCACCATTGTCTTACCAGTCAAATACCCGAGGCAAAACACAAAATCACACCTATTATTCATAGGTGATTACATCATGAGACACACTGATGTCCATGCCACCAGGCTACATATGGGAAAGGTCACAGTTCATTGTCTGTGGGTTGACATGATAAACAATACCACACATTGTTGCAACTCAAGCAATATCAGGTAACATAATGAAGACATCATAGTTCCTGCAGGTGTGTACGACTATGGACAAACTTCACCGGACTGTATGCAGACACATGACTGACCTTAGACACTCTGTGTCTGTCATGGGTATGACCATACCTTTCAGGTTCATAGGACATATAGGTAGGTATTAGGCTATTAGCCCTAGGGCCTATAAAGACCTAGCCAAAAAGGTACCCTGGCTTTCGCCACCCAAGAAAATTATTTTCCTGTGCCTTTGTCGAGCAGAGCAACAGAAGTGATCCCTGGGGTGAATTTATTTCCTATTTCCCATCCAATCATCAAGATTTTTAAAATCTATTGAAGCTCGTTGACTGGGAATCAAACCCAGGTCGTGGCGATGAGAGTGCCAACTCCTAACCACTGGACCACCAGGAAGCTGCCTTTGACCCTCACCTAGGATGATGGGTCAATACACATGGAAAATGATGGACGTCAATAATTGCTTTAATGTGTGGTGTCATTGTAAGGGTATCTACTACATGTCCACCTGGGATGACTTGCATAACAGACAGACATCAATCTTTTGCCAGAGGTAGTCTTCATCTTTCACCCCTGGGATGTTGAGTACTGGACAAGGCTGCTGACACCCCCACAGTGCATCTTATAAGCACTGTCTGGAGGAAAAACTTTCCAGTGAGAATGCCATCTTCATACGACATCATGGTTATGCTGCTGCATGCTGGGAATGGCAACACTTAATCCCACTTTGTAGAAGGTGTCCCACCTTGGAATATGCAGAAATTTGTACAGTGAAAGACACCTGGTTTATGGCTGTGGACAGCACCACAGCCTTACCAGACTACACGTCCTTCCACATGTTCAGACCTCAAACTGACAGTGTGCAAGGTAAAGCAGGCGGTGTATACATATTCATTAAAGATAGATACATATCCATATTTGATGAAACACTGTAATTTCCCAGAGACACCACAGGAGCTGTTCACTGCCTGAAAGGCACATAATCAAGCCATTGCCAGCTACAAGTGCAGCTCCATGAATCCAAACACCTATTGTGCTTATTTGAATGTACTTGTGTCTATCAAGATATATCAGTACATCATGGTTTGGGGTGACATTAAGTAACCACCAACTGTGTCGGTTAGTTGTGCTGAAGCTCACTTGCCCAAAGGTAAGTCCACATCCTTAACTACAATGCCCTGGACCAGTGGCATGACATTTCCACAAGGAGAGCCAATGGAGTGCATCATCTGTTTACCAATATGGGTGAGCACTGCAGCCCCCCACCATGAAGTTCTCCTTGGTGAGATCTAATCACAGATCAGTCTCATTAAAACTAAGTATCAGACCCCCCACAAAGAAAATACAAAAATATACTTCAACAAAGCAATTTTTTACCTCCTATGGGATGGTTTACATAGCTTGACTGCACCTCCCTCCTCAGATGAGACAGGTAAGTATGCAGAGCTCTACAACCATACTTTATGTAAACAGAAGTACAACTGCATAGACTCTGCTGTACCTGACAGGAAGAACATGAGCTCCTCATTGCACAGCAAACCTGCCTTGCAGACAACTGACATTAGCAGGATGTACAATGAGAGGTGGACATTGTTGTGTGACAGTTGGGGTGAGGATGCCCCAGTAAAATGGAGGCACAACTTCCTCAGCTAAAACAAGCACACAGTGTTGTTGTGACATCATGCAGAACAATATGTGACAAAATTTGCCTTCCCTACAAAGCAGAACCACAATGCACAGTGTAGTTACATGTGTAACCTCAGAGGAAAGGCCCAGATTATCAGTGAACTTGTACTTAGTGATACCACATATAATGGGTCCGTACTCATAGCTAACCTGTTGTCACACAGGTTCTGCGTCAACTTCCCTCCCCTGTCCCCACCATATGTGCCACATAACATTCCTGCAACCTATCCCATACCTTCTATGTCTACATAGATGGTCATAACTGGCCTCCCTATGGGGGATACACAGCATCTATTGGACATGCTAACATCCCAGGTTGTGTCCTACATGGGATCCAACAAGGATTACTAACACCATTGGGACTCCTTGGAATCATGCTGTAACCACTGGCTGCATCCCAGCTGACTGGACAATGGCAACTGTTATTCCTTTGCACAGAGGTGGTGCATCAACTGACCACCAGAACTATAGACCTATTTCCCTCAGTAGCCATACCTGTATGCCCGTAGGGTAAATCATCATGGAGCTGATCAGCAAACATATATGTAATCTATAAACAGTTGACTGTACACAGTTTGGATTTCTGACAAGAAGATCATGGCTGTTAAACCTTGTGAACATGTCCATGGCAGTCACCAAGGACCTGAGTGAAGGGGCATCAGGGCATACAACCCTCTGGACTTAGCCAAGCTGTGTGACTCTATCCCCCACTCAGGCATCATTTACAAAAGCAGCCACTTAGGCATCCACAGTAATATCATTATAGGGGTCACTAAGTGGTTCACTGATGGAACACATACTCAAAATAAGGAAATCTGCCTCCAATAGCTGATCTGTAAGCAGCAGTATTTAACAGGCCTCAGTCCTAGGACATCTACTGCTTGGAATCCATTTAACCACAATTCAAGCAAAAACTGAATGCCTGTGGCTGACAATGTTGGCTGATGCCTGCAAACTGTGAGCAGTCATAGAATTAGTGAGTTATATCAATATCCTATAAGAGGGTATTGATGAACAAATGCCTGTTGACATACTAATGGCTGTAAACTCCCTGCAAATCTATATGTAGTATAATTTCCATCAGTGACACCTATGTTTCTGGTAAGTAGCACATCAGTAGCAACATGTGATGTACATACTCAGGGTGGTAGACCTGGGCACACAGGCCTGGTCACACAGGTTTACATCTAATGTACCTGAGATCACCATGTCTCCCAAGTGGTAAGACGGGAATCATATGTCATAACTGAGGGCACAGTCACCCAAAATTGACATACTCATAACCTCCATGTACTCTTCCCTCAGCATGCCAATATTTGAGTGAAATGGACATTTGGTAATGTACCTTTACAAGCACTAATGGCAGTTGCACAACACAACGGTCCCTCACAAAGGAACTTCATATCTTCAGTATATGTTCAATGGGGATCATCTGAAATCACTGTCATTGTGGCCTGTGGCATATAGACTACTCAAAGGTGATCTCTGCCTTGCATACGGGGCAATGTGTGACCCTGCTTGATTGGAAATGCTGCATATCTGTAGGTGGAATGGTACACAGATTAATCACTGTAAAGACATTAACCTGGTATGTGACATTAGTAATACATGCTGGTGGGAGAGATCTGTCTAGCAGACTTTAACACACGTTTGAAACAGAATTCTGCCTAATGGCACACAAAGCACCTCATTGGACCTTGTCAGATGCCATCTGTATGATTGACTAGGTGACAATCATTTCACCACAGGGCTTCTGCCTGGGTCCCTCGTGACCAGGGGCAGTATGTGCTGATGATGTAAATAAGGGTAAAAACTTGGCTAAGACTTTGAGGGCTGTAAGGCCATTAGGCTATTAAAGTTCAAAGATCCTATGATTCCATAAGCTGATGCAAAATGTTCTAACAGCCACACACACAAACCTGGCTACTTTGAGGAGAGCACCACTTCCTATTAATGTTTACAGGACACAGCACAGCACACACACTCCAAGTTGGCTTCATGTAGATTAGAACACTTAGCTATCTAATGGTACACACTACAGATCACAGTATGTGACACCTTAAACCTGCTATTATTATCTCTTTAGGGCATCTTATGCTTGATGACATCAGTAGGTCTAGTTGTGGTCAGGCATTTAGAGACCCACATCACCTGCTACAATCAAAATACTGCAAAACTCTACCTCTTTCTAAGTCACTGAGGTGATCATATTTATATTGTATGGAGGTACACACACTGAGTAGCCTGAAGTGAGATTAGAACTCCTCCCTATCCAGTCTTCCACAATATAGATCACAGTGCTAATTCCACACACCAGAGTTTACATCTGATATTGCAATGGCAGCTCATAGTCTTAAGGTAGATGACATTAGAAGGCCTTGTAGGAGAGGGAAGATTGGAAGCCAACAGCAACTTACAGGGCCAAAAAGTGCAGAACCATTGCAGTTTAATAGTCAATGAGGGATTCTTAGTTGTTTTGCAACACACACACACACACACACACACACACACACACACACACACACACACACACACACACACACACACACACACACACTGGCCTGAAGGGAGATTAGAACCCCTATTTATTTTGTTTTACACACTACCGATCACAGTACTTATTGCATGCATCACGGATTAAGTCTGACACTGCAATGGCAGATGGCAGTCTTAAAGTAGAGGACATCAGCAGGCCTTGAAGAAGAGGGCAGTTTGGAAGCCAGCAGCAACTTATAGGGTTAAAATGCAGAACCATTACAGTTTTTTAGTCAATGAGGGATTCTCAATTGTTTTACATGGGGATGCACACACACACACACACACACACACACACACACACACACACACACACACACACACACACACACACACACACACACACACACACACACACACACACACTATGTGGCCTGGAGTAAGATTAGAACCCCTACCTATCAGGGCTTATACACTAGAGATCATAACACTTATCACATATGCCACAGCTGTCATCTGTTTTAAACATGACTGCAAGCAAACTACTTGAGGATTACGTAAACTAGGCTTGTGTTGAACAGCATCTGTGGCCTGTAGAGTGATATTGTTTCATACTGTGATCTGCATCTAGTAGCCTAGCAGTCAGATAATTGTTATTTATCCTAGCTATGTGGCTACAGTTACCAGTTTGGCCATATGTGCTGGGCAAGCATGTGGGCAGGAACAATGTGCTCTGCCTGTGCATGTGTAGACAACATTATACATTATGCCACCTGCTGCTGTATGAGTGGTGACATCTAGCAGGCACAGTAGGTAAGTGCATTATGTACTGCTGATCCTTTACTTTGAATCCTTTGAGCAACATTATAGATGCATCATAGTGTAGGCTTACTCACCATTATAGGGTATGTAGGATAATACAGATATCTACATACATATTTATGTGTTTAACAGGGATGTTTATACAAATGTAGATGTGTGTGTGTGTATTCCATATATATATATATATATATATATATATATATATATATATATATATTATGTAGATATATGGGGCAAAACTGAGATGTATGTTTATGTGTGTGTGTGTGTGTGTGTGTGTGTGTGTGTGTGTGTGTGTGTGTGTGTGTGTGTGTGTGTGTGTATGTATATATATATATATATATATATATATATATATATATATATATATATATATATATATATATATATATATATATATATATATATATATATATATATTTGTATATATATAGAGAGAGAGATAGATATTCTATCTATGGAAGAGAGAGAGATAATAACAGACATATGTATATATAACAGGTCATTTTGAGCAAGGAGCAACAGAATTGGACTCTGTTTACCTAAGTGTATGAGCATGCCCAGTGGGATTGTCACTACTTATAAAATGACTCCAACTCAGACCTACCTGTACTGCAGTCCTGGATTTTGTGTGTTACAGACAATGACATCTGTCCCTTTTTTCTGCAGTACTGCACTTCACTCAAATTGTCCATGGCATTCTTCATCTGTCTGATGTAATTAATATGTGACGGATATTAATAAGGATACACCACACACAGACTGACAGTCTGTAAAAAAAAAAAAAAAAAAAAAAAAAAAAAGCAACATAATAATACCTCACATCTAAAAGATGTAGATACTTCCAGATTAGAACCATCAGCACCATCACACATACTAACTTCCCTAAACTACTGAGCCACACAAGCTGGTTGACAGAAAGGGGTCGTTCATTACACAATCAACAGCATAAATATGTATGTTGTTATTCCTGCATTGAGACATGCAGTGCATGATCAATTTCTATGTTACTGCCCTGAGACTGCCTGGACTGCTGATATGCCATTGATGAGTTAATTTTAAAGCAGTTATATGGGAACACTGCTGTGTTGGGGGTGGGGGAACAACACCTCATGTTCTGCTAGGATACACATTAGTCCGAATATCATGTAACCCCACTGTGTAACATCTCCCTTGACTGATGTATTGAATATTGCATGCAGGAGGCCTAGTGAATATTAAAGGACACACTATAGTGGAATGGGTATCTGTAGTCCCATGTGGATGTTACTTCTGTCCAAATAGCCCACTATATTTACTTGCATAAATGCAGCAGATTCATACATACAATGCCATATCATAATAATCCTTACAAGTACTGTGTAGGTCAGAGACTTACCTTGCAAATGCAGCAGTTGACAGAACTGTATTTCAGTGCTGACTCTGTCTGATGCAAGCAGTACACAGCCAATACGTGGATAGGTACAAGTTATGTGGGTTGCCTGGCATCAATTTTAATATATGTATGTGAGTAGGAGTAACATATCAGTCCCTAGGTCCCTAGGTTGTCTGTGAATGTGCTATGCATTGTCTCTTAGCCAAAGCTAGGTTGTACTGAGCATCCATTCATCTGCCTACAGGGACATCAGCAGGGAGTTCCTCCTCTGAGTCCTCCTGTGACTGTGGTGACCTAGGCACTGGTGGGGGGCTGTGTATTCCTTCCCTTTGCTGATCCAGCTGCAGCTGTTTCCACAGGACTATATTGTGTAGCATAGCACATACTGTGAACATATGTGCACATGTGGATGAAGAGTATTGCAGGGCTCCACCAGATATATCTAGGCACTGGAACTGTGACTTCAGAAGCCCAAACACATGCTCTATGATGTTTCTAGTTTGTGCATGTGTCTCATTATGGAGTTCTTCTGTGGATGTATGTGCATTTTTGATGGGTGTCAGTATCCATGGTTCCAGGGAGTAGCCATTATACCCCAGTAAATGGCCGTGTGGGATGTCCCACCATCAAACGTCTGGTACAGCTGTGATGCATGCCAGATATGGAAGTCATGATAACTGCCAGGGCTGCCAGCACAGACATTCAGGATAATCCCTTGGGTATTGCACATGACCTGGCAGTTGATGGAATGGTACCCCTTGTAGTTGACATAGATTGTACCCTCCTCACCAGGTGGTGCCTTGATGTGTACATGAGTGCAGTCTATGGCACCCAGTACTTCAGGGTAGTGTGATACATGGTTGAACTGTAGCATATTGCTAGCCCTTGCCTCAGCTGTGAGGGGAAAAGATATGTGCTCACTGGCATGTGGTAGCATGGCATCCAGGAACTGGTGGAGTATCCTGGATGTAGATGCCTCTGAGACCCCTATCATGTCCCCAGTTGGTCTTTGGAAAGTACCTGTAGTTAGTATTCTAAGGGCTATGCATACCTTTGTTTCAACTGGGATGGGTTCCCCTCTGTTGGTTCTGGTTCTGATATGAGGGTGGCAGAGCTCAGTGAGTTCTTGTAGTATGTCCCTGTCCACCCTGTAGTGCTCTAGAATCTCCAGCTTATGTTGCTCCTGGAAGGTTACCCTGGGCCTGAAAACTCTTCTTCATCTCTGCCTATGCCTATTGTCAACAGCACCAGCATCATTGACTTCAGTATCTAGCACATACAGATGTAGCAGACCTGCAGCAGCCCCTAGCATTATCTCAGTTAAAATTCTCAAGTCTGTACTCCAATGGTTTAAAGTATTAGGAGAAAATCAGAATGTAGGGTGTATGCATACTTTATACAGCTCTGCTATAGGTCCATAATGTGTGATTTGCTAACTATGATGCATTCCACCTGCCTATAATATAAGTAACATAATTTAATGGCCCAATTTCAGTGTGTGACGCTGTTCACAGTGCCAAATAGCTTATACAAAGGTCAAAATTAATAATTGAATTCATCCGGTTTTAAGGACACGCTTAGCCAGGCAGCACACCATACAAACATGCACACCTAAGCTTATAACAGCATAGAAGTGAGAGGGCACACCCCCCCTGATGTCAGCCACATCCTGTGTAAACATCAACATGGTCTAAGAGCCTACACGAAGGGGATATGCAGACACGATTACTCCTTTCTGCTATTCAATAAATCCACCTCATTTGCATACATATCCATGCTGACAGCCTGGAAACTACACATTTCATAGCCCTATCACCTTAGCAACAGCAGCAATGCAGCATTGTATGGACCCCATGTAAGGCCTTATAATTCATTTCTGTTACATAGTATAACATTCTTTTTTTTCCCATTTTCTTTTTATTTTTCTCTTAAGCATGTTTGCGCAAAGCGTGTAGTGCAAACAAGCCAAAATTATTAACAAAAAATGTATTAATTATCTTATTCCCCTTAATCTTTCTGACATCCAGAATAATAGTTTTGCTCATATTTGCATGTGGTACAACATTTTCAGGAGATTTATGTCCACATTTCTACAGTTTTACACCCCCTTTTGTCTGTCTAGACTCCTGTACTTGGAAAAATTCCACATACACTATAGACACTGACACGGGGTCTAAACAGATGCCTTTCTGATCGTTGGATTGCTCTGCCTGCCTCGTTTGCATGAGATGCACCTGCTTATGAGGCAATTTGCATGCCACGTAATTTTCTGTCTTTGCGTGTGCATGCGTGCTGCTCAGTAGTGCTTACTGAATCTCAATATGTTCACATTGAGATGCTTACATGAAAAAAAACATGTAGGCTTTAATGAATTCCTCCTATAGTCTAATATGTAAAAAGTTTAGGAAGTTTATATTTTTTGTCATAGATAATGTTTTATAGATATGAGGGGGACATTTTGATGCAATCTTTGAGGAAAAAGGAATTAAATGGCAACTGAAATTAAATGCTACCGTTTTTCCAGGAACAAATGACAATTTCTCTTTAAGAGGTATACTGAAATTGATACAAAAAAATGTTAAACTTTAGCAGGAATAATAGTTTCATTATTAGATATATTTTTTTTAATATAAAAAAACAGCTTTTTGCATTGTTTTAAAGTTTTAAATAATAAGGGGAAGTTTTATTAATAAGCAGAATAAAGGTGTTTTTAAAGTTTGCAATGTAAAGTAGGTAGTCATGTGACAATAAGGCTATTTAAATTGCAGGAAGTGTTTGAAACGTTGTATTCTGAAGAAGCCTTGTAAAGATAAAAGTGCTTAATACAGAATGGATTATAAAGTGTTGATGATTGCTGTCATTTTTAGTCACTCACTGAAACTTCGAGTTTTGGTCTGGTGAACCACTTGGGAACTACACTGAAGAGTAGCTATTATCAAGTGTTGGAGATGTCAAAAGAAGGAAGATTGAGTGGTTATGGGTAAGGAATGTATGGGTTTGGGATTCTAATGCCAAAACATTCAGAGCTTAATGTTGAAAATGGCAGAAAAAAAAGAACTTCATTCGGCACATGTTCTTCAGGTCACCCTCCTGGAGTCTTGAGAATAGACATAGAACAGTTATAAGCTTTGTTAAGCTGAAGGAAAAAGTGAAAATACTAATACAAATGCAATTAGTACTCCAGCTGATAATGTCTGTCACTCAGATACCGTAGCAAACTATTCCCTGTCACCGAATAACCACTACTGCACTCAACAAGTCTGCACTCTGACTAAAAAAAAAGCTGAAATTGAAATGTGTGCAAGTTTAAGCTATAAAATGGGTAGAAAGTAGAAAGTTATAGGAAAAAACATATTTAAAACAATATAGCTACTATATAATGAATTAAAAAGGAGAGCACTCAGTGTAACAGAATGGATTCGCTATTAAACTTGCATACATCCAAGTGACTATAAAATCCACAATATAAGCAATTTTAACTGAAACTGTAATTAATACACATGAATAGTTTAAGTCTGAAAAGACCAGAAAAATGACTCTTGGCACATATATTTCAGCTCACCATCCTGGAGTTTTGAGAAAAGCATTAATACTTGTGTCGGCTTTATGGCAGAGAGGGACAAAGCCCTTCATATCACCTAGATAACCCTGTCTGATCAGCAATCTGGGCAATAGTGGAAATGACAAAACAGGATTGAAGTGAATGGCTGAAACAGGCTCAATCATGGGACAGGATAGCTTCAAGTCTCATAGATAGATACACCACAGAGGCTAAGTGAGAAAAAAAACCAGTTAAATATCATCAGCAAAGATAAGAAGTGAATATGTATGCGTGCCAAGCAGGCAAAATTGAGGATGCATGACAGAGCTCATGTTCAGGGGATAGCATTGTGGACTCAGCTTATAAGGTGCCGTGGAGTACTGGGTTAGGCCCAATAGAAACCCTTGATGGCTGGCTCTTACAGAAAGAGGAATGAATTATTTGATCAAATCATGGGGATTCTCTTGGTTAACAGACAGTGGGGATAAAAGGCATGTAAAACAAATCAAGCGTCTGCAAACCTTACATAGGTTCGCACGTTCATAGGTAAATACTAGGCTATCTGCCCTTGCAGACCATTTTAAGCATAGACATTTTCCCCAAAGGTGAACCTAGCAGCCATTTAAAATAAAATCAACACCCCTTACAGCCACAAATCTTCTTGTTTGTCTGCACCATGATCTTATCTTTTTATCACATTCTATTTGGCCACTTTGTGAGAATATTTTATCATAAAGCATCATAAACAAATGATTTTAAGAGGCTTTTCTTTATTGGTATGTGTCTTATTTGTCAGCCTTTAACTCCATCATCCTGTTTCCCCTGCATATTTTTTTTTGCCAGTTGTGTTTCTTCTGAAGATATTGGAACTGCAATGTTGCAGCTCATTCCAAGTAACACGTTCACCTTAATTGTAGTTTTTTTTCCCTTGGGGTAGTGCAGTATTAGAGTTATTATACTTAAGTAATAGGATGTGAGTCTAAATGCAGTGTAGACTTTTATAAGTGGAACAAACAGTGTCTTCATTTTTGTTTAGGGGCAGGGTTGCTTGATACTTTGTGATTGGGAAGTTAACATATGGAAGATTTTCCCTAGATCTTTTCATAGTGGTACCCACTTAAAGATGCATGCAGGGTTTATTCTCAGTGTAAAGTTTAGTCATTTTAAGGAGATAATAAGTCAAGAAGGGGAGTTCATTGAACAGATCTTATCTCACATTCTGGCACTTATGACATCACCCTTTGGGTCAGAACAAAACACAAGAATAAGATAAGGAAATTAAGTAGCATATATTATGTCATGAACAGAGAAAGCTGATAAACAATTACTGTGGCAAAGGCTGACATAAGCCTTGGGATTCATAAAGCTCTGCGCAAGGCCGGCGTAAGGCTTGCGCCGGCCGTGCGGCGTATATATGGAATAGTTGCACCATATGCATATAAATGAAGGCGCGCAGCCGCCACAGCCACGTGCATAGGAAACATGTGCGAGTGCAAGGGGCATATCGAAGTTGCGCAGGGAGGCGTGTCAATGTCGGCTGTCGAGGAGCAACCTAAACTGCTGAATATTATATTCCGCCAGCAATAGTAATCGTACCTATCAGTGTCCATGGATACTGAAACGTATGCAAAGCATAATCCCTGCGAACAGAAAATGAAGAATAAAACACAAATGCACGGTAGGGAATAACGGGTCCCTACCCATGAACAAATGACATGAAAACCGTGTGCCCGTAGTCCAACGTAGTGTTGATAGCTATACCATGTGGAAGTGAAATGTATCATATGTTAGCGTGCCGCCAGTAGGTACGTCCAGTCCAACGGAGAGGGTCACCAGCCGACCCATAATGTGAGGGAGGGAACATAGCTGTGCAGATGTGTCCATAACAAAATACACAAGGAGAAATGTAGATATATGTAGTGACCGTATGTCTGAATCATATCCCACAAGTCATGTAATAGTCACATACAAAAGGTATGTCCGTATTTCACATACCAAATGTGATAGGAAATAGCATACGCATGTAAACGAAACAGAATGAGCATATAAACAGCCATAACAATACGGACACATGTAGGCTGAAAGGAACAGTATGATCCGTACCGTCGACCAAGATTACCACCTGTCCCACTTTGCGAGCGACAGTCCCTCTGTGGGCAGATGTGTCCTGACACAAACATGTAAAACTAGCAAATGTCCATAGAATATAGGACATAATTCTTCCGTAGATGTCATGCAATAGTTGCATTAAACATATTTCACTGAACGTATATTACATAAATGTCATAACAAGCAGAATAAGATACCGAAATGCTACAAGAATAAGCTTAGATATAGGCAAGAATTGTAAGTTCTATCTGCCGAACTGACCGTGGGTATGTGTCGGCCTGTAAAATATGCTGTGTTCACCGCAAATGTCACAGTAGGGTTGCCACCTTTTCAAATGGCCAAAGTGGGACATGTTTGGTACAGACATCAGATTTTACAGGCTGACACATACCCATGGCTAGTACAAAGGACAGAACGTAACTGTTTTGCCTACAGAAAAGCATATCCTTGTAGCATTTTAGTTGCTTATTCTGTTTCTCATAACATTTAGGTATTTCAGATACAGAATAACTGTTGAATGTAACTATCACATAAAATATAACAAATAATTTTGTCCTAAAATCTCAGGACATTTGCCATGTTTACAATTACATGTCAGGACACAACTGCCCAAAGAGGGACTGTCCCTCGCAAAGTGGGACAGGTGGTAACCCTATGTCACACTGTAGCCAATTGAAAAGGTGGAAACACAACCGTCGACTGTGGGGAGGCATTGTCCACAACAGTCGGACATGTGTAAGGAATAGCTTGGACATAGGAAAAGGTGCCATCCTACCAATGAGTACAACAGGCTGGCAAAATCCAGAAGGCAGCTGTATAATCCAAATGTTTATGTGACACAGTCGAACGGGTAGTACCTGGATACACCAACCAAGTAATGAAAGTGAAGTATGGGCGTGTACCTATGTGCGTGAGGTATAGCATGTGGAAAGCAAACATGGCAGGGTAGTCCACACAACCATAAAGGTACCTGACACATGTAGGGTAGTCAATGTGTAACTCTGGCCGTGTCATGGGCCAACAACCAAAGTAGTGCTCTATGGGTTGTGAGGAATTCGCGTGTGAGGAATGGGTGTTTAATGGTAAATTCCTCAAAGGCGATACTATGTCGTATGCAGAAAAGGTGAACCAGAGGTGTACGAGGGGGCAGTGGGTGAAGTGGAAAGAAACACAACCACATGTAGAAACAGCTGCAAGACAAGCAGACAGGCCATAGTGTAGAACACAATCCCACAAACATATGAATATGGAAATATGCGAGACAAATGTATAGATAAGGCACCGTCACATACCCACAGATGGGTCCTGATGGAACTGGCCATAACAAATGCAACTCACCTGGATGCATAATAGCCTACACAGCATACCCTCCACAACACACAACCTGCCACCATACCAGAACTTCCACCAAATCCAGCCGTACTTGGTCCACTGGTTTGTTGCAGAAACAGCTACACACAGTGACCCCTATGCATATGTAGTAGGTATTGTCACCCTAGGCAGTGTCAGGATTGCAAACCATGTATCCCCTGCATGTAAAACCCCCTGCACATTTTCGTGAAGCCACAGAAATCTTCGTTATCTAACTTGTTTTGGTCTAGTCCAATTTTCGGGATATCCCTCATGGGATGACCAACTTGTGTAAATAGAATGGGTATGACGACATGATGTCCAATCCAGTAGATATCTGGACACAAGTCAGAACGTGCAGTGGAGGTCCATGACACTGTCCAGCCCTAAGAGGGCATGCATAACCTACCACCCAGGATAAAATACCTTCCTGTGATGCACGTGTCCAGACACGAATAGGAGGGAGAATATAATGCACACATTTACAAAGTGGAAAACGGCATGAGAGTGAGGAAGACACTGACGTAAACAGGTCAACCCAGATCAAGTGTGAGGGACACTGACTGTGTGCAGTCATGACCGACCATACCTGTCAACCTGTGTGAGCAAGATATCTGGACAGAGCCATGAATATAAGTGAGACAAAGGTCCAAAAATAGGGACAATCTGTAAATATAGCTCTTAGAAACATAGACATTTGATAGACTAACAGTTTGCACATTGGCATTAATGTCTGGAGTATGAAGTCTGAAACCCAACTGTCTGTCAGCACGTTCCGACTGCTGTCTTTAATGCTGAGCTACTGTTGTGCCAGAACACAACAGTGTATTACAGAGGTCCGTGCCATACCACTCAACTGTCTGGATATTCGCAGAATGACTAGGGTCACCACCTGTCCCACTTTGCGAGTAACAGTCCCTCTGTAGGCAGTTGTGTCCTGTGAAAAAAATCAAGACATAGCAAATGTCCTGAGAGTTTAGGACAAAGTTATTTCCTAATTTACTTTAATAGTCACATAAAACAGTTATCTTATATATGAAACTTCTATATGTTATGTGAAGTAGCATAAGCAATTCAAATGTTACTAGAATAAGCTATTATATGTACAAAAAAGGTAAGTTCTGTACTATGCACGGCTGTAGGTATGTTTTGTCCTGGAAAATCTGACATCTCTACAGAACATGTCCCACTTTGGGCAGTTGAAAAGGTGGCAACCCTAAGAATGACCACAGGTTCGCCCCATAGTGTTGGTGTGTACCTCCGACAATCTGCACCAGTGTGGTAAATAGCTGAGGATTGACATCACTAAATAATGAGAAATATCCTGAGTTTAAGACTCCACAACCTGCAGAAAAGTCATGCTAATGCAAAACCTAGCATTCTATCAACGTTCTAAGCTTGTAAGAACAATCGTTAAAATGTGACCCTAATTGTCCCCCCATCGTGTAGGTATTGCGCAGGTTTAGTGCTCTAAGAGGTTGAGAGGTATGGTCCGTACATATTTACAGTAACAATCCTTCACAATTGTGTAATGTACAACTGCATACCTGTAGTCACTTCATGTCCAAAATAATAATCCCCGTATGACTGTATACAGGTAATAGTCAAATGTGAATGGGAACACCCCTCACCATGGAGTATGGACTGTAACAACCCCACCCATAATATGTAATGCAAACAAAATAAGCTGCTGACAGGTGCCCAAACACCTGTGTCTATAAACACAGGTAAAACTTCAAAACAGGGAGATAATCCCTGTCCATATGCTTCGTCTGACATTTGAACTCGGCCAGGGAAGTTCCGTTCACCAGGTGGACAAGCCTAAACCCAGATCACTACATGAACACCCTGACAATCAAAGATCTGTATGTGGCTGGACTATATGCCTTGGTGTTCTGCATATCCTCGGAGTGATTAACAATGCAGCCGGAGTCCACAGCAGTAGGCAATAGGGAATGTGTAATATGTAGTACAGACTTTTTCCCAGCAGGAGAATGGATGCCTGTTGTAGATGAAGCAGCGAGGCATATGTTGATGTAGCTAAGTACTATGGGTATGCATATCAATGAGGGAGAACACCAATAGAATATAGTGGTTCCGGCATCCGGCCAACGTGAATGCAGTCCCGGTTGACCTACGACCACTGCACGTATAACTTGAAAGTGTAATGAATGCGTTCATGCTGTACACACATTTAAATATGTAAAGGTGAACGTGTGTTTCGCAGCAGTCCATAAACTGGAATACAGATATGTAACTGTTATGGTCAGAATTATGAAAGTTCACGTAAGCACAATTATCTATGAAACATATGTAACCCACAATAAGGATATGCAAGTGTGCCTGTGCGTGTGTAATCTGCTCACAGAATAGAAAATGAATGGTGTTTTCCCCATGTTCTATGTACATGGCTCATACCTGTTAATCCCGTAAAGTACGAAACCGGACAAAGCCAATGACAACAACTGGTAGAAATAGGGACAATCCCCAGATATTGCTCTAACAAACATAGAAAGTGGATAGAATAACAGGTGTGTCACTAGTATGGATTCTCTGAAGGGTATGAAGTCGTAACCTGAAATGTTTGTCATTATTTACCAACGTCAGTCTTTAATGATATGCCACTAACTTGCCAGATAGACACAAGGTTATGAAAAATGGACCAAAGATAAGAGGCAAACAGCTGTACATGCAGCGGAAATCTGTACAGTTGAAAGGTATGATATGGAGATATATATACAGATATATCCACAGACATAATCCAAAGCAAATTATGAGATGAGGAATGTACAGACATATGTATATATGTACATATATATATCTATACTCACACGATACATGAATAGATATATACACAACAAACATATGTCCCTGTACATATAACACATGTACATGAATAGGTCATGGTATAGCTATTATGGATAGACAGACAGACATGCATGAGAGGAGAATACACCGATGCTTTCCAAACCATTGCCCAGAAAGTACCAGTGTGACAGGGCCTGCAAGTTCTACACGTTAAACATGAATATAGGTGTCCTTTGCAAGACCCCAAAAATTGATCCTGTATGAAGTGTGAACCATCATTGATGCAAAAGAAGTCACACCTGCAACTACGATATAGGTGTACATGCAACAGTAGCAGGTGCAAGGGTAATAACACATGGGTCAATAGAATGTATGACGTATGACCTGATATCCGCAGAGTGGGGAGTGCTCGGAAGTGTCCTCACACTTTATTATCGCTCACATTAAACATTTCTAATGGGTACTGTGGAGGGGTGTCAAGTATGGGAATCATGGGTATGCAGAAATGGGCCAAGGTGTTGGTTGGCACAGATCTATTAGGTACGCCCCATGGGAGTGATCAATATACCTATGTGGGTATAGTACACGCCTATATTCTCCAAAATGGTGCAACCCATCTACTGGATATTGTGTAAACCATTGGGGGAAGACGTAGGGACCTATATCAGTGTCATGTAGGTGATTATCATGGATGGACATGCGTACGACCAAGATGGTAACCATACCTGCCAAAATGTCAGAATAAGACAGCTGAACTAAGGCATAGTACACAAAAGACAAATAGAGACTATATTAAATATACCCCAGACAAAGTCAGAACATTGATAGAATAATTGCGTAGTCAGGAATACGAATGTTATGAGAGTTAGTAATCATGAAATAGAAATGCCAGTCATGATTACCTAACCGCACAGTCCGTCATGCCTTGCCAGCAATCTACCAGAAAGGCACATTATCATGACAAATGTAACAGAATCATAGGTCAAACCTCGGGGCGTATACCCATAATGTGTACAGGTGAGAGGTATGAAGGTAACCCATCCTAATTAAATGTACAGAACTAGTGATACTAGGTGGATAGGTGAGAAGAAAGACGTCAGGACAAATGACAAAACATGTACAAGTCAAAAGCATGTATTTCCACAAATGTGAATGACAACGTATGCCCTGTGAAAGTCAATGTGGAAGGTTAATGGACTCAAAAGACATGTGTCCCTCAGGGTGTCATGCAGTGTCACCGATACAGTGTCCAGTCCCCCATACACGTACATGAGCTCTGCCACTGACGGAAAGCGCAAATACCAGCGTACACACAAGGTACATGATAGAATAATTAGTGTGGATAAGCACCTGTTGGCCTGTGTGAGGAATATAACCCTGTGGGTGGGTGTGTCCTGCAATAGGAATGTAATGGCAACTGGCCTGTGATGGCACCATGTATTGTGTGAATTGGTGTAAGAAAATTGATTTCCAGTATCAGAAACATACCTTGCAACTGTACGAATGTGCAGATGTATGCCTCATATGTGTGGTGTGTTCCTCTTACAATCTGTACCTGTCTGCCAAATACCTGAGAACTGATGTCATTAAATAATGATAAACATATGAATTTAAGACCCCAAATCCCTCAGAAAGGTCATACTAATGCAAAACCTATAATATTGTCAGCTATCTACGTTTGTAAGAGCAATATGTAGAATCTTCTCCTATTTGTCCCCTCATCATGTTAGGCTTTGTACAGATGTTTTGCACTAGGAGGGTGATAGGTATGATCAGAAACAGATACATGTCTGAGGAAACAGCATTATCGTCCGCAAGATAACTCAGAAGGTATGAAAAGCGCTGCAGTAGGAAGTTCAGTATTGGCCGCAGGTATGTGCTGACATGTCAAATGACACAGCAGTCTACATGAAGTACCTATAGGGTGTCACCTTTACCAATGATGACAGTGGGACATACCCACAGCCATGCATACACCACAAATAGACATAGCACACAGCAAAGCCTAGGCCATGATACACGAACCCTCCGGCATGTATGGATTGAGTGAGAGTACAGCAAGGAAAGTTGACTGCCAGGCTATTCAGCAAACACCCGTAGGGGCGTGCAAGACTGTCCGTAACATGAACATTGCACGGACAATGTTGGGATTTGCAACATACCCCATTTGTATGTGTAAGCTATGCAAATGATGTAATTATGCGATACATGAAACAGTAAGCTGTCCGTGCAAGAGCAGAGTTATGTGCAGAAATGTACCCGGATGTTATGCGACTAACGTTTTGCACGTTGCTAAACGGAGCAATGACAGCTGCAAATACAGTATGAATACAGTCGAAGAAGCATGCCAATGTCCAAGTCCAAGGCCAGTGGCGGCTTTGTCCATTGGATATCAATAAACCAGTAGTTGTCCTCCCCCGATCCCTGGTGTGGAAGCATAGCGCAGCACCACGAGAACACGCTGCACTTCAAAACAAGACATATGGATAATATACATACAAAATGTAGGTTTAGTTAGATGTTAGTATGCTATGCAGATGAATGGCAAGCTGGCAACAACATGGCTACTGCATACTGGTTCTTATGTGTGGAAGCGCTCTGTCAGAGATGTAACAAAGCATTTGTAGGCAATGTGAGGCAAGTGAGGCTGAGGATAGTGAATCACATGTCATGCCATATGGGCCAAGCCTCTACAGTGTAGTGTAGGTTAAGGGGACTATTAGAGTAGAAGATAGGTGACAACATGAGTGTGTATGTATAAAACACTGTAACCTCACCGGAGCAGTGTCACATGTGTGCTGTCAGTACTCAGTGGAAGAGGCGTGTCATGAGCTATCCTAGGGAACGTCAGGAGACAGACGGCACACGCCATGGATACCACCGATGTGACCTGCAAACCTGCCCACAGTGTGTCTGCACCCGTGCGCGCCAGTAAGCCCGAGTAAGCATGTGTGAGCGTGTGTTAGCCCATGTGCGCGTGTGGAGTGTGGAAGAACGAGTAAGCTAGTGTACGAAATGTAAAGCCCATGTAATGTCGTGTATGCGTCTGTAAGCATGTATACATGTGTACTACACACATCACACATGTACTGCACACACAGACACACATGCTGCCAATACTACATACATCAGTGAAATGGTACATGGATGGAGAATACATCATCAGAAGTCACAGTGCTGTAAACTATGCTACAGTGATGGTCATAGCTGCAATGCATCATGCCTGCTGATATACACCTGGAAGTAACACACTGTGTGTTAACAGCATGCTAACATCAATACAGTGGAATAAAGCCACCGTGTGCAGCAGCACCAGGTTAGTCAGATCCTGCATCAATGTTACACATCACAGGTGGTGGCACAGGTGACATCATATGCACAGGGTGTGGTGTTAACATTTCCAGTGCTGTCATTCAGCCATCCAATGTACACGTAGGTGTGTGTGTGTTTGGGACAATGGTTATTGCTAGGCCCAATGGTGGTACAATGGGTGTGTGTATGTGATAGCCGTAGCTGTTTGTGGTAAGTGTGTGTGTCTGCATATACACAGGTACAGCATGTGTCAGCCATATACAGGAGGTTGTGGGACAGTCACAGACCGTACCTGCCAGGCTGTAGAGATCCCCATTACTAGCCATGGATACCCCTCCATGCATCCAACACAACCCAGTCCTGCACCTGTCAATGTCTACACATACAGTCCTGGGATCTGTACCACAACCTGTGGAGAAAACGTGAGTCTGTAATGTTAACCTGAGGTGCATAGAATTGTCTGTTACTACAGACGGATATGAGCTATACTCACATTCCAATGTAATAATCACTGCTGACTGTTGCCGAGATCTGCATACGACCAGTCAAAGGTGCTGCACTAACATTGTTTCCAATGCCTGTGTAATACCCAGAAACACAATAACCGGTCACTACACATGTATAACCCACAATCACTACAGCACACAGTATGTGCACTATCACAGAGCCATAGCAGATGTACATACATCCAAGGTGCTCATGTACAGGTAATGCAGCACATTCAAGAGTGATAATCCCAACATACATATCTATATACAATATACATTATATATATATATATATATATATATGTATGTATATATATATATATATATATATATATATATATATATATATATATATATATATATATAGCTATATACATACACATATATATATATATATATATAGATATATATATATATGTAGATAGATACATACACACACACACACACACACACACACACACACACACACACACACACACACACATGGCAGGGTTGGGAGCAGAACACAAATGTAAGCACTGTACCACACGACAGCATTACGCATTTACAAAATGCGCTACTATGATCAGTGGATCACATGATTCACACAGGCATACGTCTAGCCTGCAGACAGCAGCATCAAAGGCAAAGACGCCGCACGGATGTTATGGAGAGTGAATACTGTAAAAGCAATGTACTGTTGTCATGCAGCTGGAAACACACACACACACACTTGGGAGGGCTGGGAGTCGAACATACACCTAACTACCCTAACACACTACAGCATGACGCATTTACAGAATGCACTACCGAGATTACCAAGCATAGCAGTCCCAGAGGCAGACATCTAGGTGCGTGTCATCATCCGCAAAGGCAAGGACATCAGTAGGAAACTGCTGTGGTGTGAAGCGTCTAAAAGCAAGACTGAGTCCCCAGGCGGACGGGAGCATGCGCGCAAACACACACACACACACACACACACACACACACACACACACACATATACACACACTTGGCAGGGCTGGGAGTCGAACATACACCTAACTACCCTAATACACTACAGCATGATGCATTTACAGAACGCGCTACCGAGATTACTAAGTACAGCAGTCCCAGAGGCAGACATGTAGGTGCGTGTCATCATCCGCAAAGGCAAAGACGTCGGTAGGAAATTGCTGTGGTGTGAGGCATCTGAAAGCAAGACTGAGTCCCCAGGTGGATGGGAGCATGCGCGCAAACACAAACACACACACATACACACACACACGCACACACACACACACACACACACACACACACACACACACACACACACACACACACACACACACACACTTGGCAGGGCTGGGAGTTGAATATACACCTAACTACCCTAACACACTACAGCATGACGCATTTACAGAACGCGCTACCGAGATTACTAAGCACAGCAGTCCCAGAGGCAGACATGTAGGTGTGTGTCATCATCCGCAAAGACATCAGTAGGAAACTGCTGTGGTGTGAGGCGTCTAAAAGCAAGACTGAGTCCCCAGGCTGACGGGAGCATGAGCGCAAACACACACACACACACACACACTTGGCAGAGCTGGGAGTCGAACATACACCTAACTACCCTAACACACTACAGCATGACGCATTTACAGAATGCGCTACTGAGATTACTAAGCACAGCAATCCCAGAGGCAGACATGTAGGTGCGTGTCATCATCCACAAAGGCAAAGACGTTGGTAGGAAACTGCTGTGGTGTGAGGCATCTAAAAGCAAGACTGAGTCCCCAGGCGGACGGGAGCATGCGCGCAAACACACACACACACACACACACACACACACACACACACACACACACACACACACACTTGGCAGGGCTGGGAGTCGAACATACACCTAACTACCCTAACACACTACAGCATGACGCATTTACAGAATGCGCTACCGAGATTACTAAGCACAGCAGTCCCATAGGCAGACATCTAGGTGTGTGTCATCATCCGCAAAGGCAAAGACATTGGTAGGAAACTGCTGTGGTGTGAGGCATCTAAAAGCAAGACTGAGACCCCAGGCAGACGGGAGCATGCGCGCAAACACACACACACACACACACACACACACACACACTTGGCAGGGCTGGGAGTCGAACATACACCTAACTACCCTAACACACTACAGCATGACGCATTTACAGAACGCACTACCGAGATTACTAAACACAGCCATCCCAGAGGCATACTTCTAGGCGTGTGTCATCATCCGCACTGACAAGGACGCTGACAGGGATTGTATAGAGAGTGATCAGTCTGAAAGCATACAGACATATTACTGTCCCACGGTACACGTAGACAAACACACGGCAGAGGTGTGATCGTGGCAATGTAAGATGTACGGTACACCACGACAACATGACATAGTCACGGGACGCCCCACAGACAGTACACCCTTCAAGATAGTCGACCAGTGTGTACTCAGTAGGCATCCATCGTGACGTTGAAAATGAACATCTGTTGCCTGGATGACCACCATGGCTTTACAGGATGTCAACGGCCATGCGCAGGGGAACATCACCGACACAAGGTGTCACTGGGCATGGCCACACGCTTAGTAATACACGTCCGTTCGGACTGTACTGTGTGTCAATCTACACAACGGAGTACTGCGCATGCTCACACACTTAGCAGTTGCAAAGGGCCGTCTTGCATGCAGACGGAGTCTCAACTCGCAAGGACTCAGCTGGGACTGTCATGTTTTTCCATCTACACAACAGCATACTGGGCATGCTCACACACTTAGCAGTTGCAAAGGGCCGTCTTGCATGTGGAGTCACAACCCGCAAGGGCTCAGTTGGGACTGTCATGTGTATCCATGTACACAACAGCATACTGGGCATGCTCACACACTTAGCAGTTGCAAAGGGCCGTCTTGCATGCAGATGGAGTCTCAACTCGCAAGGGCTCAGTTGGGACTGTCATGTGTGTCCATCTACACAACAGCGTACTGGGCATGCTCACACACTTAGCAGTTGCAAAGGGCCGTCTTGCATGCAGATGGAGTCTAGACATGGAAGGGCACAGTAAGACATAACTGTCCCCACACACAGAGCAGTCACACACATGCAGTGACCAGTACACACTCAGCTGCCATCACAGCTGTCACAGGTGCAGATCCCAGATGTACACACTGCAGTCTACACTGTAGCCCCCAAGACATCACCATGTCATTGCTGCAGCAGTACACAGCCATGCATTACCACTACACCATGTGACACGTGACCAGTGGACTGTACAGAGGTCTACAGCAACTGTGCAGGGTACACATGTAATGACAGGGTTCCAACAGGTGTTATGCATTGCAAGTATACCAATGTCCGTAACACAGCTGTGCCCAACTACAACATGCAGTCACAATGCAGCCCCATCACTGACACCTGTATATGGTGAAATACAGACAGTACAGTTGGTTGTACATCACATATGGAGGGATCTGTGTACATAAAGTGGTGATCCACCTGTATAGATGTATGTGTGCCGGGGATGGCTCACAGGTGTGTCACACGCCACCCTACCATGCCATGTGCAAACAGTACACTATGTTACTGTTACTTGATGGTGATGACTTAACGCATACACAGCGGTCAGGTGTAGCCAACTGTATGTCACGTGACACCTGTATCACTGACAACCTCCCGTGTGCACATAGCCACACAATTGCCAGACATAGCACTGGTACACATACTGCGGACAGTACCGCTGCATGTCTATCAAACGGATCATCATATGTCAGATGTATCATTCCCAGCACTGCCATGTGTGTCCACCTGTGTGACCACACATGCCACATATGGTGGGGACTACATCCCAGATGTAACACATCCCTGTACACCGTTGTAGAGATCTGTTCATACTGCAGTGTAGAAAGCATGAGGTCGGCAGGTGTGGTGCATCACACACATCGGCTATCTGTACACACATATCTGGTCACCACAGTGTGTGTGTGTATGTATGTATGTATGGCTGTCTGGTGCTTGGTGTGAGGGTGTATGCTACCATACTGTGGAAACAGGATCACTAACTCCTCATGGTGATGCAGTCTACTACCCTGTTGATGCCATCTGTCCCAGCCATACTGGCCACCTGTGCATGTCCCTTCTCTGTGCCACATCGTGTGGGTGCAAAGTACTGTGACGGTGATGACCACATAGGCAAGGGTCCACACATGAACACTATGGGGTGTGTTATAGTGCTGTAGACCCCATGAATGTGGCCATGTACCTGTACTGTGACAGGGTACTACTGCTACACAGTGTGGCCTCATGCTATCAGGTGGCCTCTAACGTCATCATTAGCCTGACCGCTGTGTACAACCCCTGCATCATGTCAACATACCTGTAATGTTTCCCGGTATGTATGTCACATCTCTGTCCGCTGTAGCCTGTTCAACTGACCACATGCTTCAGGTGCAGTATATGTACGGACATCTGTGTCATGTTCGGACATCTGTGTCATGTTCGACTGTCCAACAGTCAGGTTGAAGGTACGTTTAGCATGCTGATATTGCCATACGTGCCTGTGAGTATTCCACAGTTGCACATGGGGGACTGCAAACACTGCTACCTGTAGGCACATGCCAGTACACCATAGGAGGAAACCAGGGCATTACCAACATGCTGTTACTGTTGTAACCGAGACACATACTGTGAACATATCACAATGCATGCTGCACCTGGACTACATGGTATGACTGGTGCATGTTGACAGTACACCACTGATGTCACATACACATCTCTCAGTATTCACACACGTCCAATGCAACATACACGTCCCTCAATATGCATACACAAGTAATGTTAGATACACCTCTCACATCTCAGTATTCACACACGACCAATACAACATACACATCCCGCAATATGCATACATAAGTAATGTTAGATACACCTCTCACTATTCTGTTCACCCTGTGCATCAGACCATATGGCCGTATCCCTGCACCGATGGTGTGGATGACAGGGATGTGGCACAGGCTTCATCATATGCACAGGGTGATACTGTTTGCCAGGGGCATAGGCTGCACCAATGGATGACATCATGTGTGCGGGTAAGGGCCAGTGATATGAATGGACATGTCTGTTCCATATGCATGTGGGTGTTGTGGAGCCCTACAGTTGTGTTTGCTGTGTGCGTGTATGTGTGCACACAGTTCTGTCATTTGTAAGGCCTACACAAGGGTATTATGGACAGCTCCAGATTGTACAGACCAGGTTGTACAGATCACTGTGACTGGACATGGCCACATGTCCTGTGCCTGCCAGGGGTTGCACGGGCACTACCAGGCAGAGGTACAGAATGGCTACTGTCCGACAACACATGGCCACTGGAACCGTGTCCCCGCCGGGAACATCCAGGGCCACGCCCACGTGGCCTGCTGTGACCTGGTGTGAACAGCACCAGCTATACTGCTACTGCTACTGGCACTATGGGAGCGGCCATGTGAGGTGGCACGCTCACGTTGACCTGCACTAGGTGGTGTAGCTGGCCTACATCCATGTGACCTACGCCTCACCCCTACCAGATGTTCCAGCACAGACAGCTCACGCTCACAGATTGCCATGCCACGGTCGAGGATTCTGACCATGTCACCCAATCGCCTGTCCAGAACATCAGCAAGCTGCTGTTGAGCACCTGCCAATGCCTGGATGTTGTTGTTTAGGGTACTGATAGCAGCCCTCTGCAGCCTCTGCCCTTCTCTGTTCTGCCATTCGGCACGTGCCTGTGCTGCCATTACAGTCTGGAACATGCGTCTGGTGATCCCAGCTGCTGCGCTATGTCCTGCAGGTGCATGTCTGCCAGAGGTCCTCCTATGAGCAGCACCAGCCACATGCCTATGTGGCACATCTGCAGTCAGTATACTGCCACCATGGTGTGGAGACACACCTTCTGTAGCCACCACACATTCCTGTTCAATGCTAAAAAACACTGACTGTCCTTCCTCTATGGCCACTGTAGATGCGGTATGTGTTGGCAGCTGAACTGTGTGCGGGGAAGAGGGGGACATAGCTGGGATGACAACCATTGGCACAGATTCCACCCCTGACATCCCTGCCTGTACCTCGTGCATATGTTCATCACTGCTAGCATCTGTCGAGACACTATCAGATGGACCGCAGGAGGGTAACGCACCTACATCACCTGTGAATGCAAAGAAATACGCTACATTACAATAGACACACTGACACACTCACACACACACACACACACACACACACTGACACACACACACACACACACACACACACACACACACACACTGACACACACACACTGACACACACACACTGACACACACACTGACTGACACACACACACACTGACACACACACTGACACACACACTGACACACTGACACACCGACACACACACTGACACACACACTGACACACCATGCATGTGAGATGACAGATGGCATGCAGCATGCTTGTGATACAGCTGACAGCATGCAGCTCAGACATCAATAGTGTTTGTAAGCATACCCCCTGGAATGCACACTACAGCAGGCAGGTGTCATATCATTATCCATGCAATTCACACGATCATGGTAGTATGCATGCATCCCCATGATACACCATGTGGACCAGAACAGGATAACAGTACAGATGGCTGACGTGACCTTGACATGTAATCTGCTGACATGTTCATTAACATGCATGCATGCTGACACAATGGTGTCGTGACACATGTACAGCATCATACTGGGTATCACATTGCAGTGTTGTCCATATGCCCTACAGATAGAATGCATGTTGAGCAAATGGGCATGGTAGGGGACTGGGCCATCTACATTGCTGTACAGTGTGATGTACAGACACTGTGCCATTGCATGGCATCATGAGGCGTCTATATTGCTAAACAGTGCATGTTATGTACACATTGCATATCCAGAACTGCATGCATACCCATGACATACCTGTGGATTGTGACCTACGATGCTGAGGTGTATACACACCCAAACATGCTGTGTCATGTGACAGGTCACTGGAGGACATACAGATGACACCCCTGCACGATGACTACAGAGTGTTAGCTGCCTGGCAACCATGTCCACACATAGCGGACCTGTCACGTCACCATTTCACACATGACATTGATGTACCACGCACACATGGTGCACAGCTAACAGTGATGTCCTACGGCAGGGGGGAAAAGTACAGTTTCTGTGGCCTGGTGTCACTGTCAGTGGAATCTGTGAAGGTGACTACCGTCATGCTATGACACAGACATCATGTTCAACACATCTTATGAGGTACATGTCACTGACACCTCCACTAGCTGTGCACAAGCATTTATGATGTGCAGCGTACCACATCACCTGTAGAATCGGTCTAGTATGGCTGTACTTGGACAATGTGTGGACAAAGTGGGACAGGGTGTATCCGCATCCCATCTTCTGTGTGGCTACGTGTCTCTGGCCATCCCCCATGGCCATGTGTGCACATGTGTTGGTCATGTATGTGATAGCCGTCTATCACACATGTCTGTGTTGTCCCATATGACATACACCCAGAGATGTTGGTTATGTCACCATCCACAGGGCTATGCAGACAACAGGTGTATGTGTGGTATGTGGGGTATGAGTTATGGGGAATTGTGACAATATTACAAGCAAAATGCTACGTGTCTCGGACATGTCGGATGGAACATCACAATGTGTGAAACCATTGCAGGGGCATATAACACAATGGTGACGCCTGTGGTCTGCCCATATCACTGCTCACTGTGCGGTACTGGTTTGTGTACCACACATTTTGTTCCACTGTATAGTACATATGCCTCCATTGTAGAACACCTCCACCGTTGTATGCACAGCTGGACACACATGTAGCAACGTCAAATACTGTAGTTTCATGTCTGTGTATCATTTCAGTTGTATATATTGCACATGGGTGGCCTGTGTGGATGATGGGTGATGCGACCTGTATATCCATGTATTAACTGGCCACATGGCAAATAGATCTATGCTTTGACATGCCTGATACTGATGATAGACTCACCTGCAATGGACTCCTGTCTGTGCGGCACGCCAGCGGTACCTGTATAGGGTGACACAGCAGTATGAACATTATCCATGACTGTATGACAGCCACAGGGTGCACAGTGCAGGTTAACACATTCGCCTGTACAATAGCATATAGTCAGCACATGTGTGCATACCATACCTCTCAACCTCTTAGAAGAATAAATGTGGACAAAGCCTACTATGATGGGGGACATATAGGGACAACTGTGACATATTGCTCTTACTAACCTGGATATTTGGTAGACCAATAGGTTTGCATGCACATGGGTTTGCAACGGAATGTGCAGTCATAAACACAACTGTATGTCATCATTTAATGACTCCATTCCTCAGCTATTTGCCAGAAAGGGACAGATATTAAGGGGAACACACTGACAATATGAGGCAGACATCTGGACATCCTGCAAATACCCGTACAGTTCAGAGGTATGGTGCATACACAGGGTAGCATAAAGCATGTGTGTCCACATACCTTGCATATGTTGTTACATTACATGATGTACACTGACACATGCACATACGTGGGATATACTGGCCATATGTTCAGTACTGACTTACCAGGCAACTCCAGGCTCATTGGTTGGGAGACACCCACCTCCACGATGGCAGCTACTGTTTGTGGGGGCTGTTCCGAGGGTGTTCCCAGACTGGCCGGTAGCTCCTCTGTGTGTGAGTGGAAGCTGGGTTGCACCACCTGAACCACCTTGTTCTCTGGCGATTGCAGTGGCACACTGTTTTGCATGACGTATGAGGTCCGTGCAGTGTCTGCGCACCTGCTGGTAGGTGCGGTTGTGGCCGCCCACTTCGTTGACCCTCCTGTGAAGATCCTGCCACAGGTCATCCTGCTGCTGTACATGCTGTGGCACATGGCTAAATAACACCTCGTAGTTCTCATGGAGGTACGGTATTACAACATCATCCTCCTGTCGGCTATATGCTGGTAGGCGTGTACGTGGCATTATCTGTAAGACATGATGAAGGTGACAGGTCACGTTTACAGACATGTACAGTGATACTGCTGCACATACATTCTAGTACATTCGCACAGTTATCTTTGCAAATCAACATGACACTAGTATGCATTGGATATCATCCCCATATATGTGTGTCACCTCATTAGTGTTCCTACTGCATGTGACGTCAGTCTCCATGTGGACATGTCTGTTTGCATGCACTGGTGTTCTTACCTATCTACCCATGCCTGATGTATCCACAGTAATGCTGTTGACCTAGATGCTGTGGATATGTCACATATCAACACAGACACAGACTTACTGGACTTGGGCAGTGACAATGCACCAAGTACGCATGGAAACCTGTACATGCATCTGTTTTTCCATAGACATCTATACTGCACAGCTGTTTAACATCCTGCCATGGATCACCTGTGTTGCACATGTGATAGACATAGGACAATGGCTAGTCGGATGTCATTTGCAGGTAAGGTTATCAGCTATAGCATGTACAGGCTGGGTGTCCTAGCTGTATCCGACACCCATTATGCCACCACGAGGGGCATCAGTGACACATTACTGATCCAGATAGATGATACTACATCTACCATATGGCCATCACACCATGTATGGCAGGGATGATATGTGCAGCTATGTGGACAGGGCTGCATGGTATGGCGGGGGTAAGTCACAGTTATGGCACAGGGATCTGTCCAGCATGTGGCCATCCTTGTTGTAGGACAGTGGTTGTCCATGACGTATGTCTTTCAGATCAGGCTATGGACATGTAGCATGTCTAACAGCATAGTGTGGCATATGTCTGTATACAAGGTGGATAGCATGCTGCATACTGGAGGTGAGTATTGTGGAAGCTGGTATCGGCCTTCCACGCATGGGCCCTACCCCAGGAGGGTGATGTGTATTCCAATATTGGTCACACGGGTGCTGTATATGCCTGTCCAATGATCTCCGTGCTCATGGATACCACCCTGTCATGTCATGGGTACCTCGGATGACTACCTAAAGGGCCAGGGAGATGTCTCCAGCTCAGGTAGGTGTACTACACTACACCATCCCTAACACAGTGTCCATACTGTTGACCACAGCCTAGGTGATTCCTAATGGGTACGGGGGTATTCCCCTAGTGGTGTCATTGCTGATATCATCCACCAGAATGTGCACATATGTCACACACATCACACACACACAGCCCATTCTGTATGTTGTTCACAACACTGTGACAACAATTGCCCATAGGTCATGGCCATTCACATCATCACATACACAGATGGCTGACATTTGTCTGTGTAGTATGGGCTACAATGCGGGTGGGGTACAACACATTAACCCTGGTTTACTGTAGCTGACACTGTGTGATAATGCACATGTCACTGTAGCACCTTTGGCAGTTGTGAGTCTGTCAACAGGGCACTAGTAGAACACTCCTGTGACATACACAGGCATCTGTAGCCAAACATCCATACTGTCTTGTACATCTGTACTGCTAACATCTACATTGATAATGGTTCATGGACCTGCAGACCATACCCGGCAGTGTTCTGATGCGGTGCCACCAATCATGACTATTGTCAACACTTGTGAGTTGATAATATACAACACCCTATCTGTAATGTGTGGGTGTGCTCAGCACTTGTTCAGAGCTTCTTGGCACGTTATGAGCTACTGCTTAGTTTAGCACCCATTTCATACCAGTCCTCACAGGTACACTGTCTGTCCATACATTTCCAGCTTGATAACTGTACAACAGCTGTCGTACACACATCACTCACATACCTCGTGAGACATGGTGGTTTCTATGGCCTGTCCATCTGCCACGTACCACTTATATACAGGCATGTCCAACTGGCACATACCAGTGCTATTGCCTGTCACTATGATGACTATGTTGTACATGTGGCAATAGAGCTATTCTCATGTCCACAGTCAATGCACACCTCCCAACATACAACAGTACAGCCTGTGGGGGATGCACATATGCAGCCCTGCTGGGGGTTATACTGTCAACAACCCTGACTGCACCTGACAGTCATGTGGGGTTGTGCAAAATTGGCAACGCACCCCACACATCACATGGTCCCACATGATCCCCACCACAGGCCACACATGCGGAGACACCTTGTGCAGTACCCCTCCATACTCTGTGTGGGCACCGGTGACAGCCCACATCGCCAAACACAACCACACCAACCTATAGCCCACAGATACGTGTGCCCATCACATACAGCCTATAGGGTGTCATAACATACACAACACACCTATCTTAGGTGACTGTCGGCAGTCACACTGCTGTTCCACTCAGCAGGCTACACAAGGCAATATTCACTTACATCCTGCTGTCCAGTAACTGGTTCTGCAACATAACCTATGCACACATGCCACATGTCAGCAGGTACGATGTGACTCCCCTTCCATGTTTGTGTGACAGACGTTGTCACTCAGGGCACAGACTACGTGTGCAGGGACATGCAATAGCCCACCAGTGTTGTCGCCCTGATGGTGTGGTCCACGCCCTGGGAAGCATTTTGCGGTCATCCGGACCTGTTACCACTGTACTACAAACGACTGTGTCACTCCCAACAGTTGTCCATGCTTCTGCTGTCATTCCACAGGCATCTAGTATATGTCCACTTTGACAGACCTGGCCAAACAACATGATGCTGTTGCACAGTTGACCTGCATCAGTCAGCCCTGGGAGTACAGATCACATGTTGGACTCTTGCTGATTTTATACTGCCTGCCTTGCACAGTGCCCAATAACAGTCACCACCAGAACGGGAACTGGCTAGCGAAGCATGTGGTCATGTCACACAATGCTTGACATCATCCTCTGTGACGCACGCAGGCAAGGCACACCTGATACTGCACCACTGCAATATCTCTGCAGTGACTGGGACCTGCCTCTTGGCTCTGCAGAGCACACCTGCAATGACTGGGTATAGACAGACCGTACCTCTCAGGCACGTACCTGGACTGGCACACCCACAGCTGAGGTGTCCCCATATTCCACTATGTTGTACACACATCCCGGCTGGTTACTTCGCACAATGCATCACAGGTGCTCCACATGCATATAACTGTGTCCGGAGCTACTGCTGCTAACAATGTGAGACTGACAGTAACCCACACCTAAATGTGATAGCTGCACATGTACTGACAGATTAGGCGAACACTGTGAGTGAGTCATAACCTCCGCTCAGCTGGTTCAACCCATACACCACCTCCAAGACCAACAGTATCCTTGACATGGACACTACCAACATGTGACTTCTGTTCCACACCTGCGGTTATCCCCTCATTGGTGGAATCCGAACATCTGCTACCCACCATTGTTAGCCACATACTGGCACCACACACTTCACAGCATACACAGTAGATGAGTACTACAACACCAACTACAGATGTCGTATGACAGCAGTAGTTGTTGTCGTGACACACGTGCAGGTGGACAATGCACATGCAAATGCTGAGACATACCCCAGTGCACTTCAATAGCATGTACACGACAATGTGGTTCATGCTATTCCACACAGAGCCATGCTGGTACACACCAGAATACAGACAACACTCTGGGGGTGCAGTCCCATGGACATACTTTACAACAACAGGTGGGGGGTGTTACACAGTGGTGTACATTCCCATGGGCAGGGTGACTCACTGGTCAGCCTAGGTAGGGCCACAGGATCCCACATCACATACACCATAACTAGCTACATACACATTACTGCAACACATTCCGAGATGTACCTCAGGGCATTATGGTGGTATGTCAGTAGTCGTATGCAATACCCACATCTGCTCACACATACAATTGTCACTCTGGAACATGACAGTAACAGGTGATGTTGGCAGCATGCTGTCTGATGGCTTCATTGCTAACATTACACCCTCTGACTCTCTGCAGGGCCACATTCCTTGCAGGTACATTGCGGTGTACCTGCAGTCACACCTACACAGTACTGACATGCACTCTATATGTCCTAGGACACAGGCCCCTTGTCACCCTGCAATATCCCAGGCTGTGATGTCCACAGAACTCTGAACAGCATGTCTCCCCACTGGGACACCATATTCAGTAATAGCCTTGTCCAGACATTGTGGCCCCTGACTGGCACACAGCGACAGTAACACTCCTCACAGGTGGCGCCACACTGCATGACTGGGCCTATTGCCCTACACACCTCACTGGTCTGTTATGCACGGCTATAGGGCACATCATCATGAACATCATTCGCCGGTTATTTGTTGTGCTCCAGTCCTACGATGCCAGCTGGGTTGGTCTTGTTGGGGCCACAGCATGCCTCCTACACCTGTTGAACACCTTTCCTACAGTCACCAGAGTTGTTGATGACGACACCGGTGTCCACACAGCCTGCATTGTCATCTCGCTGCCATTCAGCACCGTTCTCCATTCTGGTATTGACTACATACACATCCACCTGCACATCACAACATATGTCTCTGGATGTTATGCAATGTGGCTAATGGACGGGACACACACACTGAGGGTGGCATACCATATCACATACTGCAATCCAGTTACACTTGGCTTACCACAGTCCTCAGTCATGGGGCCCTCATGTTCGGTATATGCTTCCCTGAGGTACAGGCTACCACTGAGGGGACTTCCCTGCCTAGCTTTACAGACCACTGCATACCTAGCACCGTTGTTGCTCCACCAGCTGATACAGACCCCATCCATATGGGTGTCACTGTGACAGATACCGATATGAACATCATTGCCTCTACCTGCATGACACTTGGTGTGAACATCACCTTTGCAGTACACCATCCTCCCACTGGTTATCACATAGGTGTTAGTCCCCTACATACATGTTGCATTGTACATGTGTGTAAGACACATGTATGTTGCACACACTCCTGTGATTACCACATTGCCACTGTGGCGTGGGTATCCTTCTACGTGTTCAAACATGTCTGTCCTGGGTGTGTAACTGGTACATAGGCACCCATTGTACCTCTGAACACCGGACGTATACACACATCCATGGGTACAACACCCCGCGTAGGGTGTACCTTACACAACAGCTTTACATACCTCAACATTTAAACGCCATGATGTTTATTGAGCTACAACTGTTAATGTATGCGGCTTATGTACAGACACCACATCTGTACACATTTGCAGACTACATACTCAGGGGTGACATCTGCTGCAAAGACAGGGCCTATGTCTGCAAATATGTTTATGGATATACTCCGCATACACAACATACACAATAGCCACTATGACCATGATGCTCATGGATATGTGCACACATGCAACTGTGTGTGGCATGTGCTTGGGGGTTGCATTCCCAGACCGCACACTCACCATGCTTTGGGACATGTTTCCTATGTATATCACGCATGGACAGTCAGTAGCAGTGTTCATGTGATACCTCGCTTGCTGGATGGTGGACACATGTACGCCAGGGATCACTGCAGTGGCTGTACTGTGCAGTGATGCAGGTTACACATGGCTCTTCTTTTCACAGGACACTACCCTGGAGAGGTGCCACTGGTGTGCACACTGTAGTTGTTGTTACACATTGACTTGCCAGACTGCATGGTACCCCACTATGAACCTGTGCAGCTATTACATGTCCTTTGTGCATGATTACTGGTATAGCCCTTCTAGTTAGATTGGCTGTCATGCTATTACAATGTCCCGTGACTACGGGCCATATGTATACTGTTATTGTACACGCCAATCATGTTCATGTTTGTCTGTCACATCTCTTCTGCTATTCTAGTATGGGAGTAATGTTTGCGTCCTTTGCAAATGCACAGAGTGGAGTACATAGTTATTTCATCATAACTGTTTATACATATCTTAATTACACACTACTCACATCACTATATGATACCTTTGTTATGCATCATATGCCTGTTCTCCTGTGTAACATATCTGACGTATCAATCTACTGTACTATACATTACACATGTTTTACATGGTATCCCATAATTCAACCATTACTTGCACAGAGGGTCCACCTTAGACATGTCATTGATGTTATATGCCCATACACATGCGTACTGTTACAGTATATCTACATATACTATCCCCTGCTATGGCACATACTTATTGGACATACCCTGCCACTGACGGCGGGTCGTATGACATTGTTCTGTTTAACGCCATCATGTTGCATCCTTGTGGTGTCTGTGCTGTTTACCGTGTGGCCCACTGCTGGACGCACATCTTCTACAAGCATTAGTACAATCAGCGAGACATCACTACATAAATACCATTCCCCAATTTATGCATGGCGGACACTGTTAATTACTGCAAACCAGGCTATGCATACACTGACATTACATAATACAGAACATACTATACATACAGTTAGTGTTATACATACCTTGATATCATTCTGGTGTTTCATCTCTATCTCGCTCTTCTGTATCACTCTTTCAACTGTTATACGGTATGAGCATACAGTTTGCATATCTGGCAAGTCATCCTTATATACGTCTATACCTGCAACATGTGGTTTACTGCCGCCAATTGGTGGTCCAGTGTGACTAATCACGTGCACTTCAGCTGTGCAGCTACTCCATTCACCAATTACGCGGCAGCAGTGGGGTATAATTGAATTCTCCACCTGGGCGTTGGCCATTTGCCCTGCCTTCAGGGTGACAGCCTGTATTGTGTTTTATTGTGTGTAATTGCAACTGCTTTGTGTAGAGCCAAGTCTATTTTGGGGTCATGTCCCCTGTGGATTGTGTGTGATTCTACCTGTGACTGTACCTGTCATCCCACCCGTCTGATAAAGGACTATTGCAAACACCTGTAACATCGCCGTTTGTTCCATTATACGACAGATGTAATTTTGCATGGCGGCTTTAAATGTCTCTCACAAGGTATGTCAATGGTTCAGCAGATGTAATTGACTAACTAGATGTTTGGGCTGTGGTTATGGTCTGTATTGCTATTGTTTACAGTGTGGGGGATGTAGGCGGGTGTACGTAGCATATGCGGTTTTGTGGGGCTTGCATTTCTACATAGTCCATACATATGTGTGTGGGCCCCTTCCCTAATTACAGTGCTATCACTTAATAGACTTCTATTATGGGAATTTACTTTGGGCCATTGTTAATTGGTTTCTATATGGTATGCAGGTGCAGTTGATACTTCCAAACCTCCGGATGTACGGCGATATGTGCAGGGATATTTGTAAATGAATGCTATCCCGTGTATGTCTGTCCCAGATATTTGCAGTCATTGCAGTAGTGTTGGTGTCAGACCCTCTATCACATGGCTTGCCACCTTTTCATATGGCCATAGTTGGACACTTGCGGGTCACACAGTGGTGTTTACAGGCTGACATATGGCCACGGTCAGTACACAGGATAGCACATACTTTTATCCCCATTACATACCTATTGTTCTTGGTCCTTCACTACTTATCGGTTTGCATGTAACATTTCCGTTTCTTACATACAGGCATGAGTATTTCCTGCAACTATTGCATATTATGTGGAACATACTAATGTCCTACACTCACGGACAGTTGCCCTTTCTAATGTTTCATGTCAGGACACACCTGCCTAGGGGGGGCTGTCCCTCCCAATGTGGGACAGGTGTTTACCGCATGCCTACGGATAGCTATACCCGCACCTACCGTAATCATCTACCTCTGAGTTGCCACCTACAGACACACTATGCGGACACACACACACACACTTTAGTCACACGGGAACACACATGGCACCCTCATCACACACATACACAGGCTACATCACTCATAACCACAGTTGTACACGGTACCTACATGGACCGCACCGCCGACAGCAGTGACTACATGTCTTTACTATCGTCCTATTGCTCGCGGTTGTACTGTTCCAGTACTGTGTTCTTTCTGTCTTTCATCCTCCTGGTTATGCTTGTCGGTGTGTGACATGTTCCATAGTTGACGGTATTTTGTTTATTTGTACCTCAAAGGTGTTTAGAATGTCGTCGATTATCTATATATTTGCAGATGCCAGTGACCCCTTGTATATCGACATATATCACACTATCGCCCTTTCTATCTGTATTATATATGTGTATATATATATATATATATATATATATATGTATATATATATATATATATATATATATATATATATATATATATATATATATATATATATCTATATCTACATATACATATCTCAGACAGGGGTGGTGACAGGCACACTACGCATTTCATTGTGTGTTTGTCAGTGTATACTGCATTTCCTAGACTCCACATGTTTGTGTCTGTACCTGTCACATTACACACCTGCCATAGGTTAAGATTACCTCCCATCCCACTTTGTGAGGGACAATCCCTCTTTGTGCAGTTGTGTCCTGTGAAGTATTTGTGAACATAGCAAATGTCCTACGACTTTGGGACAAACATATTCCCTATAGTTTATGTCATAGTTGCATGACACACTTATTCTGTATCTGACCCACCTACATGTTACAGGACACGGAACACGTACCTGCGACCATTACTAGACTATAAGCTTTTTATCTATACAAAACACTGTCATTCTGGTTTTCATCCTGGCCGGGTGTGTGTCGTCCTGCTGACATCTGGCGTATGTCCCACATTGGTCATTTGAACTGTGGCAACCCTACCGTACATACATCTTGCCTAGCAATAGTGTTGGGTGATTGTGTACATGACTGCCTGTTCCACTCCTGGCAGTGGTCATTTTACCCTTCAGAGCAGGAGCTATTTGTTCAGGGGTGACTAATGCTGGTGTCACCTTTTCTGTACATCACTGACCGTGATCTGCGCAGTGGTCGGTGACACTTAGCCCTGTTTCGCGCATATCCGTATAGTCGTATTTAAACATCGCTTACCAGCTGTGGGCAAGGCTTATTCTCGCTAACGTGTGCTACACATATTCTGATGACCTGCATCTGGACTGCATTACCCGTGCCGTTGGGATTATGTTACATCCCTTGTGGGACGTGAGACTGGGAACATGCACAACAGTCACTGCATGTACCACTTGAACATCTGGGGGCTGTACACAAATTATGTCAATTTGTATGTGTAGTACACTACAGCAGTTACTCCACACTACACTCACATGGATGACTCCATTAGTTTACAACTTGATGGGTCCAGTTAATGGTATGTCCATGTGATGTTTACTGGCTGTACTCCAGCACTGGGTATGTTTATCACAATTAGGTGCACCCGATAATTTGCTACACCTTCATACGACCGTGGATGCAGCATGCAGGGGTGACTACTGCCTGTCATGGGTACATCCCCTGCCTTGACACTACATCCATGATTTTGTGGAGCCCCTCAGTAATGCGGCGGGTAATCCATGATGACTGTGTGTAGGACAGTGCTTACACACATGTGCTCCCATGATTGCCTCTGCTCCAGTACGCGACAGTTGCTTACTCGATGTTGTGGCGACAGGTGTCACTATTTGCCCCGTTTGGTGTTTTGCCTCTGACAATCGGGTGTGTACCTACCGATGTACCTGGGAACCTATACACACAGCACCGACAGGTGCTGATGAGCGCATCTACTATTCAGGTGTTGACAGTTCCGTGTTCCCATGGCTGTTGCGTGTACAATGTTTGAGGGCTGCCTATGTAGGATTCCACAGTGGGCCACCTATATATCACAATTTACAGGTAGTCATGTTTGTGTGCCATCCATGTTACTGTTTGCAGGTGGGGAGGGGTGTCAGTCCGTGGGAGCCTACACTGTCAAAGTATGTGCTATACGTTCCCTCTTTGCCAAGGCGTAGGCATATTGGGCATGCCTCCGTCTGCCTACTGGGGCTGGCACAGTGTGTCCGTGGTCTGGATCCCTCTGTGCCTGTGTTGGCCTTGGCACTTGCGGTGGGCTGTGAGACCCTCCCCCATTATGACCCTGCTGCAGCTGTTTCCGCAGGATCATATTATGTAGCATGGCACATACTATGAAGATGTGGGCACACGTGCCTGGAGAGTACTGCAAGGCTCCACCAGATGTGTCCAAGCACCGGAACCGTGATTTCAGCAAACCGAACACATGGTCTATGATGATTCTGGCTTGTGCGTGTGCCTCATTATGGCGTTCTTGCATTGGTGTGTGTGCATTTCTGATGGGGGTCATCATCCATGGCTCCAGTGCATAGCCAGCATCCCCCACAAGGTGATCTTGTGGGATGTCCCCCCCTGACAAATACCTGATACAGCTGTGAGGCATGCCAGATATGGGAGTCTTGGTAGCTTCCAGGGCTGCCAGCACACACATCCATGATAATGCCCTGGGCATTGCACACGACCTGGCAGTTGATGGAGTGGAATCCCTTGCGGATTACGTAGCGCGTACCATACTCACCGGGTGGTGACTTAATTTGTATGTGCGTGCAGTCTATCGCACCCAGTACCTCCGGGTAGTTTGCCACATGGTGGAAGTGATGCATATTGCTGGCCAACTCCTCCTGAGTTCGGGGAAAGTGTATATGCTCATTGGCATGTGGTAACATGGCATCCAGGAACTGGTGTAGTACCCTGGATGCCGATGCCTGTCAGATCCCCATTATATCTCCAGTTGGCCTTTGAAAGGTACCTGTGGCTAGTATTTGCAAGCTTACACATACCTTCGTGTCCACTGGGATGGGTTCCCCTCTGTTGTTTCTGGTTCTCAGGTGTGGCCGGCACAGCTCTACTATTTGCTGTAAGATGTCCATGTCCACCCTGTAACGCTCTACTATCTCCAGATCATGTATCCCCTGGTAGGTTACCCTTGGTCTGAACACTCTTCTCCTCCTCTGAGGCCTACGGTGGTTTTCAGCATCATCCTCCACAACACCGTCGGTCTTTAACACATGCTGATGAATCACAGCTATGGCAGCTCCCAACATGTACATTTTAAAAGTTCCCCGTCTGTTTACACCTATGGTGCGGTGTTTGGGAATACACAGGTGTGTGTTGGGTGCTTTCACACTTTATACTGTTCTGCTGTGAACACTGATGATGTCATAGGGTTTGTATGTACGATCGTGGCTACAGGGTATCTTCTGTGTTTTATTTATGAAACTGCTATTGTGCTGCCTTTGGTGTTGCATTACATTTGGATGCCGTGAATTACCTCCTGCCCTTCCATTTACATTTGTGCACGTTACACCTACCATTTGCTGGCATGCATCCAGCTGTCTGCTTTCATTTGTACTTTCCTAGACCTGGCTTATCTTGCGTAATGTGTGCTATTGCCGATCTACTGTGGGTTTGCTTTGCTCTGCTGTGACAGTTCTCCTATCTTTGCATTCCAGGTCCTCCACACCTTTCTTTGCAATCCTATGCCTCCCCTATCCTATTTTGCAGGTTTCTGCATGCAGGCTTGTCTACTGCCGTCGATTGGCCGCAGTGTGTTGATTGGTGTTAATTGCTCATTAGTACGCCAATTACCCTACATCGGCATTTCCTTCTTTTCTTCCCCTGACCTTCCTCTTTGTGCTATTGTTCGCAGCGCGTGCATCCGCTTACCGGGTTTCGGGCACAAGTTCATACCCGTACACATGCTCTTTTGGGCACCATGTGTGCTCTCAGCTAAATGGTTCTATACCCTCCTCCCCACCCCTGTCCTTCAGCTTTGCTTAGCAATGGCCAGGCCAGATTTGCATTGCTCCAATGTGCTTACTGATATGGTGGCATACCCCTCTGCTGATGTCATGTATCACCTTTGATATACTTCTCGGTGTTATAGCACTGCGCCGTCAGGTACATCCTTAATCCGGCGGGACGTTTGCGATTCAGTATTACCTGCCTCATTTGCATGGCATTGACTACTAATTCATAGTTACAGCGCCAAACACTGTCGTGGGCCCTTGGCAACCCCTGCGCCTTGCTTGTGGTGTGCCATGCCTACCATTGCATATTGTGATGCAATCCTAATTTGTCTTTCATTGCGATTTTCTGCCATTTTTATATATTTCTTTTGTATTCCTGTTTGCACACACATGTCCTGCCGTTGTACTGTGCGTTACTGTGGACATGACATTAAATGTTGTTTTTTAGGTGTTGTACATCTTTTCTTGTGCCATTGGCTGTGTATTTCTCCATTGGCATATGTTAACTTTGTAATACATGAGTGTGGTCCGTTTCCATAATTCTGATGTTCTGTTTGGGAAAATGTAAACCGTGTTTTTTGGTTTACATTTCCATGGGCTTGCACTACGCTTGCACCACTTTGTGAATCACTGTATGCCTTCATTAGCATGGTGCAACACTGTGCATGGGGTTATTTGCATACCTATGCAGAGGGCTGCGTAGCTCTGGCGTACGCCGGTAGTGCACGTGGGATTGGTTCGTATCTGAATTGCTCGGCGGACATATTTGGCGTTATGCCGCCTACGCTATGCCTGCGCCTGGTGCAAGCTTCATGAATCCAGGGGAAGATGTTGAAATACATCTCTGAAGTATTTAAAGTCAGCTTTTTTGACCCTTATAAGAACATATCTGTGTGAAACCTGTCACATCACTGTAAACTCACAAATGAATACTTTCTTTCTCTCCATTTCTCTTTGCCATATACAATGATGTCATCTTATCATTCAGGCAGAAGGACTGCTTTACCGTAAAACAGCACAAGAGCATTACTGCTAAATGCATACACATAAAATATATCTGACATTTTAAACAAGATCCATTTGATAAGTGAAATAAGTCACTAGTGGTGATAGATACAAATGATGCATTGTCAGGGGTTAAAGGCACTAAGTCATTGGTCAAGTGTCTTATTGTGTACCAGATATTGCATCATATGTCTCTGGTTAGACATCTCTCATGTCTTATTGCTTGCTTGATATGCTAATTCCCGTACACTACAAAAGTAAAATGCAGTCTCTGCTCACAGATGGACACTGAAGCTAAGGTTAGAGATAGTCTGGTGAAGGCTGACATTATTATGATAATTTATAACACCTGATATTGTACTTTAACTTGCTGCTTCCAAACCTGAATTATTATTCTTAGAACACTTTTTTTAATTATTTTTATGAAAAGCTTTGGCACTAGTAAGGATGAAAGAAGTATAACCATATCTGTTTAGTAACCTGGGAAATGTGCTTCACCATGGACTATGTGTGGTCAATCATTTCTCATGGTTTTAACATATTCAGTCAGCAGTCTACTACTGCAGTTGGCTATATCTCTGGAAAACAGAACACTCTTAATAGCCTGTATCATAATGCTAAGAAAATATAATGCTAGGCCCTTTCTTCATCTGATAAAACAAACATTTAAAATATGCAACCCTCTGTATACAGATTTTACTCCCTGAGTATTAATAGCAAACAAAGTACCAGGCTATATAATAAACATTTTATATTTTGCACATTAGATCAGCACTCATAGCTGGTGGCTTGGCTTGAAGGTATGTTCCTGTCATCACTCTGTCTCTCTCTAGTATATGTGCATAAAATGTATATATATAAAAACCGTACAGCCACAAAAACAACATATAAAATGTTGAATAGACAAAAAAAATCACACATATGCAAGATAGAAATACTTAGAGAGGGCATTAATACATTAATTTCACATATGCAACATATGTGGAAAGGATATATGTATGTAAAGTACATATATACTTTACAAGCATGCATAAAACCCTTTGGAGAACAATCAATATAGCTAATAAGATGGTTTCTAATTTAAGCATTTCCATTCTACTTTATGCTGTGGTTAGTAATGCATGTTTAAATGAGTAATGATGTTCAGCTGTCTTTCACATTATTTAATTTTACTAAGTATTACATTATTCTTCCCTGCTTTAATATATTTAGACCGTGGCAATTTCCGAAGGAATCATGTTAGCAGTCAGTAACATTGTATTAATGGCTTTACTAATTTAATTTAAATGCCTTTTTCTTTTGTAGATCATTATAAAACCTATACTGCTGCATAAAAAAGCAAAAATAAAATTATTTTTCATGAGAATATATATTTTTCTTCTCTCTTTCAAGTGTGGATTCTGTGAATTATCCTTTTGCAGCACTATACCTTTGTGTCACTTATAGATTGCATGAGTAACATAATTCCCTGTATTGTTTTATGTCATTCAGAGAGGGGATATAAAATGGAGTTTCCATTTTTAGTGTGCAATGTGAACTGTATTATACAATAATCCTGATATCTTACTTATCTGCAGCATGGAAAGGCATATTTGAATATAATTGCAGCCTTTTTTTACTTGTGGTTGGTAATCATAATTTGTTGTGCTTATCAAAGAGCATCATAAACATTGACTATCACAACATTTTAACTACATTACTGCAGATAACAAATATAAATGTTGCATATCTTACAGCAGTAGAGCCTATAATGCATGCCTTGCATCATTCTACAGAGATGCCAGCCACTGCTAAGTTAATACACATATCAACATTAAATTGTTGCAAGGGTTATAGTCTTGTACATGCATAATTTGCTTTCCATTGGAGTTCTCATCTCTGAAACAACAGGTTTTCTGTCTGTAAGTGCATGCAGATGCATTTCTAGATCTAAAAATTAAAGCAAGTTGAATACGTTCAGTGGCACAATAAGTAGCACACCTGTCTTTAGTGCAGGAGGCTATTGGTGCTATTCCCACAGCAGGTAGATGGATTGCTGCCACTGTAGTATAAGGGGGTGCTACGCTCATTTGTGTCCTGTCCTTTAGAAGAGATATTAAACCAAGGCCCCCTCTGCTTGATTTGGAGGTAGTTTAGGTAGCTGTAAAAGATCAGATGGCATATACTGAAAATAACAAGGAAAGTTTTCCTTGCCAAATTTCTACTAATTGTGTAAATACTACCTCAGGTTCCCCTAAAGAGATGTCACTAGCCTAGTGGGATCAACCCAGTTAACAAAGTATAATAAAATAATTTAACACCAGTTGGACTGCAAACACACAAATACAGAGAAAGCTCTCTGCTTAGGCACTTTTAGGAGTAGGTTCATAGGGTCATAGGTAGGTACTAGGCTATTGGCCCAAGGGCCTATGTAAGCCTAGCCAACAAGGTTCCCTGGCTTAACCCACCCAAGAAAGTGATCCCTGGGGTGTATTTCCTATTTCCCATCCACTCATCAAGATTTTTCTTGAAGAGTGCTAATGAAGAACTTTGCTTGACATAGATGGGTAGCCTGTTCCAGAGTATGGGAAGTCTCTGGGACTGGAATCTATCCCTCCAGCATGTCCTGTTTATTGTGGTGACAAAGTTTAGTTCCCTAGAGCGTGTAGCTTGGAGGTATTGGGATTTCTTTAGGTGTAGCATGTCCAACAGCTCTGGGTTTGACATAGCTTTATATGTTGGGCAGAGTTCACCTCAGCGTAGGCTATATGCTACGGATTAAAGCTGGAGTTTTTTGAGACAGTCAGTGCAGGGCATTTTTTTGAGCCCAATAATTCTCTTTATGAGGTACTTCTGTGGCCTTTCCAGCTGCTGCAGATGTCTTGTGAGGTACATTCCAAAAGGGGCATTGTACTCTATAATGGGTCAAATGAGTGTCGAGTAGAGGGGAATAATTACCTCTTTTTTCCTGGATGAGAACCCTTTTATGATGAGGTGTGCCACGTAGAAGGACTTCCTGACTACTGTGGCGATGTGACTATCAAAGGAGAGACTACTGTCCACCTGGGTCCCAAGGTCTCTTATCACACATTCGGTGTTAAGTAGATTGCTGCCTATGTGGTAGTTCATGGGTACAGAGTTTTTACCAAAGGGGATGACACTGCACTTTTTGGCATTGAATTTGAGGCCATGGCTCTGACACCAGGCATCTGTCTCAGTGAGGCCCTTCTGTAGGATGTCCACATCATTGAGGACTTGACTATGGCTCTTAGTTTGCAGTCATCTGCGAACTCTGTTAGCCAGAGGTTTTCTGTGTTAGCCTGTACTTCAGAGAAGTAGATACCAAACAGGAGAGGTCCCAGGACTGAACCCTGTGGTACTCCACTTGTCACTGGTTTGAGGTCAGATTTGGAGTCTGCAACTTTTACAGTGTGGGTTCTGTCAGTGAGCCAGTTGGTAACCCATCTTGGGATGTAGGGATTTATACCTAGTTTAGTGAGTTTAGCTTTAATTCCAGAATGGGGGATGGTGTCGAAAGCCTTGGCGAGGTCAAGTTAGGCTATGTGAACCACCTTACCCTCATCTACGGCTTTGGTGACTGCCTCAAAGAATGTGTGTGTGTGCGTGTGTATCGGTGTGCATGTGTCTCTGTGTATGTATTTGTGTGCTCATTTTAAATTCAACATTAATCACCATGATGGAGATTTCCTAGCTGAAAGAATAAAGGTCTTCTGGGAAATTCAACACCTGCTTTTCCAGAGGCTCTTGTTGGCCCAGTTGCACTGACACTAGCACAGTATGCTAGATTTCTTAGGTCAAAGTCCCATGGGAAGGCTAATATTATCCTTTCACTCCTGTGATTCTAACAGTGCCTAAGTAGAGGGCTTTCTCTATAGTTTTATGTGACTGTGTGTGTGTGTGTGTGTGTGTGTGTGTGTGTGTGTGTGTGTGTGTGTGTGTGTGTGTGTGTGTGTGTGTGTTCATAATTTGGACTTTAAGCACCACTTCTTAGGTAAAGTATAAAGTTTTTCAGGGAAATCTCAGCAATTATCTGTTCAGGGGCTCTTGTTGGTTAAGTGGTAATGCTATCAGCATTATATGCTGGATATCAAAGATGTTGAGAATATCAAAATCTGAAAATGCCGACCTTCAGAAAGTCAAATACAAAATATCAAATATCAGATGGCAGACAGATGCTGGTAGATCATTTCTGAGATTGCAGTATAGTGGTGCTTTCCTTTCCCTCACTTGTAGTTCAGTCTTGGAGTTGTCATATGTAATGAGAAGGGGCTGTGGGGCACAGCCCCACACATGGGGTGTGCAAAAAACAACGTTTTATGTCTTTCTGCTTGCCTTTGATATTCCAAGTGTTCAGTCTTGTGAGTTTGATGTTTTGCATGTCAGCTATTTGTAAAGCCAACATTCAAAGATAGACTTACTGAACATCATGTGTTTGAGTCCAAATGAGGGCTAATATTATCTTTTCAACTTCTATGATTCTAACAAAGCCTTAGTCACCATTCTGGTGGAAGGGGGTTATTCAAAGAAAACTCAACCCCAGTCTGACCAAAGTTTTTTTTAGTTCAGTGGCAGTGATGCCAGCACAATATTCATTAAGTCTTGGGTTCAAGTCTCAAATATGAGCTAATATTATCCTTTCAGCTCTCTGATTCTAGCAGTGTCTGTGCAGATGGCTTTATCTGTATTTGTGTTTTTGTAATTTATTGGCACTCAAAATGCCGAGTGCCGACATGCTGAAGAAAAGATTGAAACTGCAGGAGAAGAGTGAATCTTGAACATCACTCTTTTCGTTTAAACTTCACTTTTTCAGAGGAGCAAGACCCACTGCACCCTTGCACCCTCTATAAATTTATATGTACCAACTACGAGATTGCCATGCCTCATAAAAAAGGGAATATTTTGTGAAATGTCCACCTCAGACTTGATGCATGTAAGGTGCTTTTCTTTTGTCCATTCATTTTCTTTGTTTTGAGACTCACTCTAGTCAGTCTCAGCATTTCAAGTGGTTACCCGTTTGTTGCACTTGGCATTGTTATATTGATTTAAAGAGAAATAAAAGCTTTCTGTATTAAGAAAAAATGCCATTTGGATGGAATTATCCTGTAAAGATCATAAGAAAAAGTTTTCTTATTTCTTCTACTTGCTGTAGTTATTTTTGCAGATTGTAAAGTAGACTTTCTGATTCTAAAATATGTCATTTTTACTTTAATTGCATCAGTGGAGCTAAGCAACAGTCCATTTACTTCCTCATTGTGTGTCATCTGTTGATACCTTCTGATGATGCGATACAAGAGCAATTATGTATAATTCAATATCTCAAGATATTGAATTGAAGGCTGTCTCTCTATGACAAGAAAAAGCTTACTGAATCTCATTACCTATTCTGAGCATAGCCCGCACGTATACAAAGACTTATGTATGTAGCTAGGCAGCTGAATCCAGTCAATGTTTTCCAGAACAGCAGTTCAATCTTTCTGTCAAGCCTGGGATTGCTAGCAGTGAGTCTGGTCTGACATATAGGTGTGATGCATGCCCATGAGCCTGTCCAACACAAGATCTCCACCTATATAGCCATCATACCTACATTCCCTTCTGTGACGATTGGGGAGAGATGGGTGAAGGCTGCCAGCCTAGTCAAATAGAATTTGGTATATAATTCTGGCATTTGTATATAAATGTAAAATACAGGCATGTTTCTTGAGTGTAAAAGAATACTTTGAAATGTGGAACTGCATAATATGTGACAACATTGCACTCTACTGGCCCAGTGAAGCATGTTGTGACCCTTTCATGTTAGAATTCAGCTCCAGTGTGTCTGGGTGAAGGTTTCATGCCCATTGTTTTAAGGCTAAAGTTTATGACCAGAAATTACATGTGGTAGGTGCTTTATTGCTTTAGTTTCTGCTAGAGTGTATATGTGAAATGTGTTGCATTGTAAGCTTCTGAGCAGGTGTTAGATTGCTAAATAATGCAGTTTGTGGCCTGAGAATTCAGACCAGGTGTTAAGATGATGCAATATGAATACTGGGAAAACCTAAGTGTCAAAAATGATGTAATTTGAGAGGGCCTTAGAGACATGTTTGTTAGTAATGTTTAAATACTATTTCTCACAAGAGACTGGGAGCATTTTGATCATCAGCAGTCTGTCTTATGCTCACATGTAAGTTTTAGCACTGTGATTTCTTGTAGGAAGAGTTAAAGCTAGTAAAGATTAATTAGGTATTTTTCTTTGAAATCAGACCTGTCCTACTGTATTATTTTAAGTTTCTGTGTGATCTCTGAACTCTTAGATATCTCTGTGGTATAGTAGTTTTGCCTTGTGTTTTAATTATTTATTATTAAATATTTTTAAAACCTTCTACCTGTGGCTGTTTTGTGCAGAGATAAGCCCCAGAGTACATTGCATATTTATAGAGGTTATTGTAATAGGCCACTTTAAAGTAAGCCTTGACTGTTAGTTACATTACCATTGGATAATAATATTACACAGTAATAATTGGACAACCTTTTAAGGGCCTTTTAGTAGCTGATATTATTAGCTGGGTGATGGCAGGGATTACTACCATATGGTCTGGGTAAAGGGGCACAGCTGGAGAATCTGTGTCAGCCTTTCCCAGGAGTGTCTGTGAAGTTGTATAAATACTTATCTTAAAGTGTATGTGTGTGTGTGTGTGTGTGTGTGTGCGTGTGTGTGTGTGTGTGTGTGTGTGTGTGTGTGTGTGTGTGTGTGTGTGAGTGTGTGTGTGTGTGTGTGTGTGTGTGTGTGTGTGTGTGTGTGTGTGTGTGTGTGTGTGTGTGTGTGTGGTGTATGTCAGCTACTTGGCAGGGACATGAAGCACTGATTGAACAGAGAGGGTACTGGAGGTTTTAGCTTGCCCAGCTAGGCTGAGACCTGGACCCTATAGCTGTGCCAGTGGGGAGTCTTATTGGGGACCTGGTGAGCAAGGGAGCAACCAGCCCCAGACTGATTGTGATCTCTGTGTGCACTTAAGGGAAATTGTACTTTACTGTGTGTATTAGTCATCCTTTCCTCTCTTCTAGGAGATGACCTCCTTGGTGTTAGTGGTGAGGATTGAGGCTCCTTGATTGCTGGGCCAGGGCACGGTCATCACACCTTCATCCAAGACAAGCGACAAGTTGAGAAGCAATTGTCCACCATAGAATGACATCTATTTTTGAAATAGAAGACTGCAAGCTATGCCAACAAAAGTTTGGAGAAGGGCTCAGAGTACACTGAACTGTGCATGTGTATGGTCCAAGGCTGAAACAAAAGACTGCAAGCTATTCCCACAGAAGTTTTAGAAGGGGTCAGACTATACTGACTTGTACATGTGCATGGTCCCAGACTGTCCCTCTGACTCCCAAAGCCTACAGATAACCCATTTGTATGTGTAACTCAGTATTGTAGACATTCCCACCAGGTTCTGCCTGCACAGTCTAACCCCACATACTGGTGGAGTTTCAACCTTGCCAAGAAGGCCATTCAATTCCATGCGTATTTTTCATTCCATCAATAGTCTAGTCAGTATACAAAATTCACATTCTCCCTTGTTGTGTTCCTAAAAGGGATCATTATACGGTAAACAACTACTTATTACCATGTTAGAGTTGTGTTATCACAGTGTATAACAAGAATTTTAAATGTTATCATTTTTTTTCTTTTTTTTTACTCAAATTTTTATTAACATTTTTTCCATATTTTCAAATAGATTGAACAATAGTGAAACAAAATAATATAACATAATCAACTTGTCAACTATTTACAAAAGAAAACTATATACAGTTGCCTAAGTATACAATTTATAACATCACGTTTCCATATACAATATGCAATTTGTATTAAGATGCTGTCTGACTAATCAGATCAGTTTGTTTTGTCCAATATTTTGTCAACTTTCTGCCAATAAGTGATGTATGATGTTGTCTTATCAGTGCTTCTCTTTCCACATTTGATACACGAAGACTGTGATTTTCTTGAAATCTTGAAAAGTTGCTGGTGCTTTATTCTTCCGGTAAGTTGTTATGGCTTTACATGCAATGGCAAGCAATATCCATAGTAAAGAATATTTTACTTTTGGGACACATTGTGGTATGGGTACATTAAACAAAACTAATTACTTGATTAACTAAAAAGTATCATTAAAAATTGTTTGAAATAATTAATTAATTTCAAAACAATATTTATTCAGTGAATGACAATCAAAAAACATGTGCTCCCAATCTGCTTTTGTATGCATTTTGCATCTCAAGCAATCAATATTTTTCTTATATATTAGTTTTAATCTATGAGGGGTTAGAAAGGCAAAATGTAGGAATTTCCATGCATATAGTTTCCACTGAACTGACTTGCTGGTAACTAGGCTTGGTGATAAAAGGATAATTGTTTTTTCATTTTTATCAGGATCTTCTTGATTAACCTGATTAAAATAATTCCAATAACTATTGTTGGTATAGTTCTTTCCTTGTCCTTTATAAGTATTATTTATTAAAAGTATCACACGATCTATGCACTTAGGAATATTATTTTTGAAAGTTGATGTCATCAATTACAGCTTATTTGTGATGTACTGTCTTATTTGTTGTATTGGTAGCCACAATTTATCATCTAACGCAGATTTCCTTTTGATTTGATCTAGTGTGAGTAATGTATTTCCATTGAGTATTTGATACCAATAAATCACTTCTTTTTCTTTAAGCTCTTTAATTACATTTGAATCAAAGGTAGTTATACATTTTTCTGTACAAGCTATGGGATGTAATATAAAAAAAGTCTTTATATCTGTGTTCGTGTTTATATATTTTCTAAACAGTATTATTGTTTCAGTAACAATTATATACTTTGTTTTATACTTTTATTAAATATGTTATCTCTTATCACATTATAAAATACTTTTGTTGGATTTATATTATATTGTTTATGGGCTGAGTTGCTAATGATATTACATATAGTTTTATGAATTAATTTCCATTTGGCTGTATAGGTTGAGTTCAGCCATAGAGTAACTGTTTTAGTAATAGATGCCAATGAATAAATTTCTATATCTGGTAGATTAATCCCAACCTTCTCCAACCTTTTAAATCGTTCTTAGGTGTGATTCTAGGCTTTATTGTTAAACCAAAGGAAATTCAGCATCATTTTATTGCATTGCTGTATAATTTTCTTAGTAGGATAGATGGAAAATAAATGTATATAATATAACAATTTTGGGAAAATGATTGATTTAATTATATACAACCGATCATCCATTGTATAAAACATCTTATTCCATTTCTGCATTAATGATTTTATTTGACTTAGTATAAGAATATAGCTAATATACATAATATATAGTTACAATTCCCAAGCACAACCTTTCCCCTTGGCAACCCATGTTCCCTTGTCTTGTTTACATTCTGCCTGCCATTGACTATAATGGCAGAATGCATATTTCTGTTAAATGGCAGTTTTTCCCTTTTTTTTATTTTTCGGCACCCCCGTGTTTGCGCGGCACTGCCCTTAGCTTAAACAGTCGAGATCAGCCAAAAAAAAAAAGTTTTATTTTTATAAAAATTATGTGGCTTTTAATGCCAATGGCCTTATATTTGGTCATTGGCTTGTCTGTTCTACATAATGCATGCTTTTCATGAGCTGTCATGCCTCTGTTTTGTCAGATGCAAAAATGTATTCGGCTACTAGCCGAATACATTTTTGCACTGACACTGTCCCTATACAGAATCCGTTCAGCTTGCTGGATTGCAAAATCACCTCATTTGCATGGTTTTCACCAACAAATGAGGTGATTTGCATACTGAACAGAATTCCTTGCAGGAACAGTATAGGGTCACTCGTGCACATGAAAACGGCCATATCCTGGATCGCACGGCGGCCATATTGCATGCATGAGCAGCTATACTTTTCCTGCACAGAATTTGGCCATTTGTGAATCTGGCCCTGAGACTTTCTTATTAATGTTGGGATTATATATTTCTTTTATTTGATTAATTTTAATAACTTTCTTAGTTCTATTTGCTATTTTCCTTGGATTCTTCGGATGCATTGAATAAGAAATAAGTTTTTTTTTCTAATTCTATCATTATTTTATGATGTAATATTTCAGTACATTCTTTATTATTCATTGCTAAATCATTAATTGACTATGTCCATTTTGGATATTAAGTTTAATAATATCTATTTTCTTTTGAAGTTCAGTTAATGTTATCCTGCTCTAGTTTTTTTAAATATTTAATACTAAAACTCAGCAAGTATAAGAAAAATAAAACACAGTGAAATGTGAAGTCAGCTTAAAGTAACTGGATAAGTGCTTTTGGGAGGAATGCTGTCATCAGATCCTGTTGTGCTAAACTTTGCTTATCAAATTTAAATAGAGGCTTAGCCAATCAAAGCCTACTTCCTCAGCCTCTGCCCTTTCAATAAAGGTTTTAAAGGGAATATTCTATTTAGTCCAGGCAGTTTATCAGCCTGCAAATCAGCAATGCATTGAGTTTCCACAGTCTGTTGTCAAATTGCAGAGATCCCCCATTCTCATTTCTTCATAGGTTCATAGGTTCATACTAGGCTATCTGCCCTAGGGCATTTATAAGCCTAGCCAGAGTGTGTTTGGCTTTCGCCACCCATTTTAAATTAATTTTCCTATGCCCTTTTTCGAGGTTAGTATACTGTGCCTCTGTCTAACAGTGACACAGAAGTGATACCCAGGGTAAACCTACGATCTCCCATCCACTCATCAAGATTCCTCTTGAAGAGAGTCAATGAGGGACTCTGCCTAACCTGGACTGGGATTTTATTCCAGAGTGAAGGGAGCCTCTGGGTTATGAATCTGTCCCTCCAGCGTGTCCTATTTATTTCAGTGCTGAGGTTCAAGTCTCTCGAGCGCGTAGCTCGATGGGATTTGGATTTTCTGAGGTGCAGCATGTCCATTAATTCCAGGTTGGACATGGCTTTATACATCAGGCACAGATTGCCTCTGAGCAGGTGGAATGCCACTGAGTAGAGCTGGAGTTTCTTTAGCATATGGCATCTGTTTGAGTCCTTTGATCCTCTTGGTGAGGTACTTTTGGGGTCTTTCCAGTTCCTGCAGGTGTCTGGTAAGGTACATCCCAAAAGGGGCATTGTACTCAATTATGGGCCTGATGAGGGATGAGTAAAGAGGCATGATGACCTCTCCTGATCTAGATGTGAATCCCTTCATGATTAGGTGGGCTATATACAATGTTTTTCTAACCACTTTGGCCACGTGGTTGTCAAATGAGAAATTGCTATCAACTTGGGTCCCCAGGTCCCTAATTACTTCTTCTGTACTTAATGGATTACCACCTATGTGGTAATTTGTGGGCACTTTGTTTTTGCCAAAGGAGATGACTATGCACTTTTTGGCGTTTAGCTTGAGGCCATGGCTCTGGCACCCGTTGTCTGTCTGTTGTTGTCTGTTGACTGTTGTTCAGTCAATACTTCAAGCACCATAAAATTAAAACAATGGCCAGGGTAATTTAGAATATATTATGACAAGGCATTGGTTTTGCTTTTTAGCCTGATGTCACTTAAATGGTGTAATATCCTCGCTTTAAAGGGTCTGTTGGTCTTACCAACATAAAACCAGTGCATACATTACAGCTAGTGACATAAATAACATTCTTGCTATTGCAGTTAGCATAAGTGTTAAGGTTGAATTCCTTCCTAATAATAGGATGTTTAAAACAGTTTTTGAAATTTAAAAGGCCACATACTTTCCATTTTCTACATGGGAACATATCCATTCTCTTAGTGATTGAGTTCATCTTGTTGGTAGATCTATCTTGACATAGCAATTGTTTTAAATTCATTCTGTTCTTAAAACAGAATCTTGGTGTATCACCCATTATATGTTGGATGTTTTCATCTGCTGTCAAGATCTTCTAGTTGTTTCTTATTATATCACATATTTGTTGCATATCATTGTTATATGTAAGCAGACATCTCATTCTTCCTGTTGATTCTCTATTGCTCCTTGTGGGTTTATCTTCCTTCTCAATAGTGTCATAAAGAAAATATGGTATACATTTGCTTCTTCTTGCCTGCTTGGTCTCAGTAGCTCCTTTATAGATCTCATTTACCTTATATCCTCTCTTATATAGGTGCTGTACTAGCTGTTCAGTTTCTTCATTATAGCTTGTCTCTTTAGTGCATAACCTGGATGTCCTAAGAAACTGTGTCCCGATAACATGGTGGAATATATATCCTGGGTGCATGCTAGCTCTGTGTAAGAGACAATTCTTCCAGCAATCCTTCCTGAATATCTGTGTATTGAGTATATCATCTACTCCACTTTGAAGTGTAAGATCAAGGAAGTCTACATTCTCTTTTGAACTGTTGAAGTCAAAGTCCAAGAATGATTTTGTTTTACTCAGATAATCAACAAAGGCCAACAGCTGTTCTTCATTGTCCTTCCAAAGGAAAAATATATCATCCATGAATCTCTTATAAAACAATATACAGGTCTTCCATTCATTCACATCAGTGAACACATATTCCACTTCCCACTGAGACGTTGCAATATTTGAGTAACTATTGGCACATGAGGTCTGGCAGGAGAACATGTGCTCACTGGCATGTGCTGACATGGCATCCAGGAACTGGTGGAGTACCCTGGATGCTGATGTCTGTGAGATCCCCATGATATCCCCAGTTGGCCTTTAGAAAGTACACGTGGCTAGTATTCTTAAGCCTACACATACCTTGATATTCACAAGGATTTGGTTCTGTGTGTGAGGCGTGGCAACACTTTGTGTAGGAGGTCGCTGTCTACCCTATAGTGCTCCAGTATCTCCAGCTCATGTAGCCCCCCTGGTAGGTTACCCTGGGTCTGTACACTCTTCTCCTTCTCCTCAATGTGGGTTGGTCATCAGCATTGTCATCCTCACCACCCTAAGCCTCTTCCACATGTTGATTTATGAGAGTGAAAGCAGCCCCTATCATTTTGTTGTTTTTGTTAGGTAAACTTTCTCTGTTTGTGTACACCGGTGGTGTAGAGTTTGTGGAAAAAAACAGAGGGAAAGGTGTTTGCATAGTTTATAGTAGTGTGCTGGGCTGAGCTGGGCTGCTTCCTGTGTAATTGGCTGGTTATGATACATTTCACCTGCCAGCTATGCTAGTTCTCCTTGATTACCTTTCTACTGCTATTTTCCCTTCCCATTGCCTTCCTGTTTAAGACCCGAGGCACGCTGTGCAAACCCAGTGCTCAGATGTGAATGGAGCTGATACTTCCTGTTTTTTTTTTAAACCCAGTGTGCACCACGCACATCCATTTAGGCATTGTAAACACTGTTTAGCAGAAACTGGCCCTCCCTGGACATGATCACACTCTGCATTTCTTAGTGGAAGACAATACAGCTTTATACACACCCCCTGCCTTAGCTGTGCTAAGCTAAGCACAAACACGGGCCACAGGGCTCCAATAAGCTTACAGTATGCATTAAACACCCCACTTATGAAGTCATCTAGGTCTTAGTCTCACACCATGGTCTTAATGCACTTACATGGTAGGGTGCAAGTTAGCACTGAGGGGAAATCTGTGATTCAGTATCATTGCCCTCATTTGCATAGGATTGACTGCTAATGCATGGTTACAAATCTGACACTCAGCCTTCCCCCTTAGCAACCACTATTCCATGGTTTTGTTGTGTTATGCATGCCATTGACTATTATGGCAGAATTATGATTTTGGTTTAAAAGCTTAAAATCCCTTTTGCGCACCGCTGCCCTGCGCTTAAACGGCTGAAATCGGCCAACAACAAAAAAAGTTAAATTTTATAATTTTGAAACTAATTTTCATGCCTATGACCATATATTTGGCCTTTGGCATGCCTAACCATTCTAATACATGCATTTGTATGAGCTGTCATGCCTCTGTTTTGTAGTTTGAAGAAATGTATTCAGCTACTGGCTGAATACATTTCTGCAGTCTACACTATTCCTGCACAGACATCCGCCTGCTTCCTAGATCACTAATTCACCTCATTTGCAAGGTTTTCAGCAGCAAATTAATTAATTAGCATACAGGGGCTATGTCTGTGCAGAAATAGTGCAGGAGCACTCGTGCACGTTCCGGGAGCTTATTCCTGGATCGCACAGCAGCCATATTGCCTGCAGCAGCTCTTGCACTATTCCTGCACACCATGCAGAGCTTGCTGAATCCTGGGGAATGAGTATTTAGCACAAAATAATAACCATGAAATAACTGAATGAAATTCTAAAAGATATTAACATGAATTCTGCAACAGGACTAGACGGAATTGAATATGTTATGTATAAAGAAATGAAAGAGTGGTAAAAATCATTTTTATAGAGGTCATGAATAAAAGGTTCAAAAATGGAATTAAAGACAAACAGATATGTACATGAGTTATAAAATTTAATTTAAAAAAGGAAATAAAGAGGAGATAAATTGGAGACCTATAACACTGAATAAAACAGATTATAATTTTTTTATGAGAATAATAAAATGGTTACAGAAAAAAAAATGGATAGAATATATGATCAAAACATATTTCAAAGAAAAGAAAAAGGAGGTCAAGAGTTATTATGGATAATAAGAGAAATAACTGATGATATCATAAATAAAAATGTAGAAGTGAAGGTTATGATAGGGGATATAAGCAAAGCTTATGATAATATTCAATATAAATTATTATGGAGAATTTTTCAGGCATATAATCTAAGTAAAAAAATATTACAAGTAATAAAAATCTGTTTATGAAAGGAACTATGTGAAACTAAATGTAAATGGCTGGATTGGGGAAGAAATAAAAATAGAATGTGGAATAAAGCAGGGCTGCCCAGCTAGTAATGTAATTTTCTCATTAGTTATGAATGTACTAGTGAAGAAAATTAATAAAATGTCAAGTAGTGGTGGATACAAAATGATGAACAAAATACAATTGCCAATAATGTATAATTATGCAGCTGATATTGTATTAATTATTAAAAATAAAGTATGGATGGAAAAAGTAAATGAAAAATTAAGTATAAATTAAAACAAATGGTTTAAGTATAAATAAGGCAAAAAGTAAGTTATTTGGTTTTGAAGGTATGATAGGAGGTGTTTAGTTCAATAAAACTATATATAGATATATTAGGAATAACATTTGGAAGGAATGAATACAGACAACAATGGGATAATGTACTCAACTAAGTAAAGGATATAACTAATTTTTGGAAATCATTCAGATTTTCATATAGAAAAAAGCACAGTTGTTGAACACGATGGTAATAGAAAAAAAGTAGCTTATGTTGCTAACATCTATATGATTCCTGTTAAGTATGAAAAGGAATTAATGATGATTATATGCTCTTTTAAATGGGGCTGTAGAATGAATCCAGTCAAAAGAGGAATTCTGTATATAAAAGAAGAGCAAGGTGGTTTGGGTTTATTAAGCATAATAGTACATGCAGCATCTTTAATTTTATATAAGGTATTAAAAGGAATTATGAAGGAAAATAAAAACTTGATCAAAATGATACTGTATTATAAATACAAAGAATTGTGGGAAGGAATGGAAGTTAAAAAGTGAAGTAAAAGCATTGTGAATGAAGAAATGAAAAAGTACCATAACATTGTGTTATGAAAAATAAAAAAATAATATATGTGAGATTTAAAGGAATGGTACTTAAGTATTATGAAAGCATTTTATTGTATTGATCCATGGAAATATTTAGCAATAGATAAGAAAAAAGCCATAATGATGAGATATAACTATAAAAAGATTAAAGAATGTAATTAATTTTTATGGAGATTGTCTAGTAGAAACTTGCTGGTTAAGGCAAATGTGCCATACAAAAAAAGGCAAGATAGAATATGTAATAAATGTGGAGAGTTTGAGACTACTGAGCATATTTTTTTGAAATGTGAAAGGGTTAATAATTTGGGGAAAGAAATATGTAAAGATAATAGAGTGAAAAGTTTGTTAAAATTTGAACAAATAAATATGGCCATAATAGAATTTGGTTATTATGGTGCACGTAAATAGGAAGAAGTGAAGAAAATGGACAGAGTCATATGTTATACTTCATGGACTATATGGAAAGAGACTAAATGAAATTAAATGCAACGAAAAATGGACTTGGACAAAGATTTTGGAAAAAATAATGTTTTGGTTGTAAATAAAAGAGTGGGGGGATGCTGAAATTGAAGTTTAGAATGTACAGAGATTTGTAAATAGATGTAAATAATGTAAATATGTAAATAATACATAATGTATATATCAATAAAAAAAACTATTCATCATTGTTGTGAGTGCGTCCCATTTTCGAAGAACACTTCCGGTTTCTGTTCTAGGAACAGAGGTGGCCCAGAGAAACAGGAGGCAGATGGAGAAGAGTAGGAGGTGTTGTAGTAGTAAAAAAAATAAAGGAGAAAGACAATAATGAGGCCAGAGAATGTGTGCACAGTTCTGAGGAGATATTTCAAAGAAACCTGTTTGATGTAGATGAGTCAGCAAATGATGTATGTATAATTACATCCTTCCAGTTAGGAGGGCTGTGGAATGACTTACTTAAGGAAATGGTGGTGCAGAGTGAGTCAGAAAATTAAGGAGATGTTTCCAGGGGAGAACGTATGGACTAATACAAAAGGAGGATGCAGAGACAACCCTGAAGAATGGTGGTGAGATGGAAAAGAAAACATATACAGAGAAAGAAAAGGAAGGCAAAAGTGGAGCAGTGAAATAGAAGGCAGAAGAAAATGAAAGCGGAAGTACAGTGTAAGGATTCAAAGTAAAGAAAACAAAGAAATGGACAGGTATGAAGTGTGGGACAATTTAATAGCTCCTTTGGGTATAAAAATCACATGAGGTAAGAGCATTTATTAGTATTACCAAAGAGACACTTTGTGACAATATATTTGAAACTTATTTCAATGGAAAATTTTCTTGAATAATATGAAAAAAGGAAAGACTGTTACCCATGGAATCTTTATGTGATAAAAGCATTTAACAAGGAAATAAAAAAGAAGATTCATGTACAATTTTGAACAGAGGTAGAAAGAGAGATTTTCAAAATGATATTTGAAAGAGTTATGCAAATAACTACTGGACATTACAATAGTTTATGAGAAAATGTGTTTATAGACTTGTGGCTGGGAATGTAATAGTGTGTTAAAATAGAAAGAGAAAAAAAGTTGCACATATACCAAGCATGATACATTTGGAGGGGAGCAAGGGTGTTGCAAAATACCGGAGACAACCCAAAATATATTTTTTGTGGAAAAGAAGGACATTTGATAAGTAACTGTGACAAAAGAAAATATATCTGTGGGGAAGTGGGACATGATGCAAAAATGTGAGTTGAAATGCTATAAATGTTATAAAATTGGGCATTTATAGATGGATTGCAAAACTGAAAATAACAGAAAAAGAAAAAGAAGAAAATGAGCAAGGAGAAAAAATGTTAGAAGTAATAAAATAGAAGAAAAAATAGATAAAAATAAAGACCGCACAGAAAAATGTATTGAAATAAGTGCTGAAGAAGACATAAACTGGGAAGTAGTAAAAAAAAGACAGAAGAAGAATATTTAAAGGGATAAGAACAAAAGAGAAAAGAAAAGAAATGGATTAAAAAGAATACACCCAGGTAAAGATTGGAGCTTGGTATAATGGTTAAGGTGTTTAACTCACAGACAGAACCCACAATATTTGATTTTTACCATTGGGAAGGAAATTGGTTAGGCTTTAAATGGCCTATTAAGAAATCTAGCCTAGTAATTAGCTATGAATTTATGAAACCATGAATCTAAGGAAAAGAGAAAATGAAAATGTTAGAGTGTGTTCTGTAAATGTGAATAGTATTAAGAATACAGTAAGAAGAAAGGGGATTTTGGAGTGGCATAATACATGAGATGTAGATATAATTATATTAAAAAACACAAGATTTTTAATAAATGAAGAAAGATTACAAACAGATAAACTATGGAGAGGAAAGATAATCTGGAATCTGGGAAATGAGAAATATTCTGGAATAGAATATTCTGTAGAAATGCAGTAAAGATATTAGATGTAACTTTAGCAAAAATGAGAAGATTAACAATTGTAGATTTAAAATGGAAAGAACATACATATAGAATTATAACATTAAATACTTTCATGCTTATATTAAGTGAAAATAAAGGGAAAGCTTATTTCATAACATTTTAGACTGTGTGGTGATAAATATGAATATCACAATAACAGATACTTTAATTGTGATTTAAGAGGCAAGTGTAAAATGAAAGGAAATTATATGAGTAAAATATTAGAAGTTATAAGATGTGGAAAGTTAAAACTCTGGAACAAAAATCCATGAACTTACCAAGAGGTATGTATAGAATTGAACTAGATTAGGGGTCTCCTCTGAAAAAGGAACTGTATCCAGTCAAACTTTCCCAGTAAACAAATGTAAAATAAAATAAAATAAATAATTTGTATAGTATTAGAAGGTTTAGTTATAGGAAAAAGAGAGATAGTTGAAACAGGATTATCAGATCACCATGCAATATGGCAAAAAATAAAAAGAAAATAAGTAATTGATAAAAATAGGCAAAGGAATAAAAAAAGGATAAATGAGAAAGCATGGAATGAAGAAGGAAAGAGATACATAATACAGTAATGGAGAGATCATATTACATAGAGAACACTTTATAAAAACTGGTCTGAATGGTGGATGATATTTAAGGAAAGATATAAAATGTTTTTTACAGTGGTAATATGATGTGAGAAAAGTAAAGAAAGAAAAATATAAAAGAGCATATAGCAATGCTTTTGGATGATTTAGAACATAATAATAGAAAGTACTTTGACTAAGAAAAGGACATATATGAAAGAAATCAAGAAAAGTTACAAAAATTGTTATATAAGTAAAGATATTTTTACAAGGAAAAGGAGAAAAAGTATAAAGCTCCTTGAGCAGGCTAGTAAAAAAAGATGATATTATAATGAAAAAAATAAAAAAATGTAAAAGGAGAAATAGAAAGAACTCAGGGAAGATTATGAATAGTGTAGTACAACATATTCAAGAAATGTTTAAAGAAAAAAGAAAGTAATGAAAAAATATGGAGATAAAAACATTAACAGAAAAAGAGAATAAAGAGGTGAAAAGGGAGATTTCTTTAAATGAGCTAGGTGAAGCATTAGGACAAGTAAATATACATTTGGCTGCAGATCCAGATGGAATAGGGTATGAAATGTATAGAAAATGTAAGGGATTGGCAAAAAATATATATTTTTCAAAGATTTTGAAGGAATGGTTAAATGAACATTTTATGTATAAAGAATTATGTAGTGGAGTCCGTAAATTCATATGGAAGAAGGAAGACAGAAGTGAATTAAAAACTGGAGACCATTAGTATTAAATAATAATGATTATAAGATCTTTATGAAAATAATGCAAAAGAGATTTGAAACTAAAATTGCAATATTATGGAAGATAGCATATATAGTATAAAGGGGAAGGGCTGTCAAGAATTATTAATGATAGTTAGAGAAATTGTGGATGACATGAACAGAAAAGAAAAAGCAAAAATCATGATAGAAGATCTTAATAAAGCATTTGACACAACTGGACATGAAATCTTATGGGTAATAAGGAAAGAATATAATATAAGTGAGAAAGTTATGAAATTATGTATGCTAGCTTACTGTAAGAATAAAGTAAAAATACTTGTAAATGGCTAGTTAAGCCAAGAGGTACATATGAATAGTGGAGTAAGGCAGGGATGTCCAATGAGTTGTATAGTCTTTGCATTAGTTATGAATGTGATAATATATGAAATAAATTAGAAAATGGAGGAGGTAGGGTATATAACACCTGAAGGCTTAAGTATTCCAGTTCGGTTAACATATGGTGATGACACTATAATAACTGCAAAAAAATAAAATTTGGATAAAATAAGTGATTTGCACAAAAAAATGCCTGCAGATGATAGAGACACCGTTAAATAAAGAGAAAAGAAAAGGTTTAGATGATGCAGTAAAGATCAAGGGTATATATTTTACAATGAATGACATTTCTGTGTTAGTAAAAAAATTGGGAATAAAGATTTAAGTAAAAACTCAATGGGAAAACAACAGAAGAAATAAAACAAACCTGTTTTTTTTTTTTTTTTTGGAGAGCATATAAATTATCATTGAAAAAAAGGCTTATTTTGTAAATTCAGTACTGATAGGTAAAATAGCATACTAGCAAATGTATTTATGTTACCAACAGTATTTGAAAATAGATTACTGCAGATAAGTTTCTTTCATTTATATAGGGTTCTTAAACCAAGCAAAAAGAGGAGTTTTGTATATACATTAAATAAAGAGGAGAGAGGTTTAAGGTTAATTAACCCAGTGTTATACACTGCTTCATTAACTCTGTGCAAAGTAATAAAATGGATAAATGAAAAAGATGAGAAATTAGTTGTAAAATTGTATAAATGTCAGTACGATCAATTTTGGGGTATGGTAAGAAAACAGATTGTTTAAATAAATAAATAAAATGTTACCAAGAAAAAATATTTTGCGGAAAATAAAAATTGATGATACATAAAATGAAAGAAAAATATGGTATAACAGAGTAACGAAAAATATTACTATTAAAACCACGGGAAAATCTAACAGATGAAAAAAATGAAAGCAATAAAAATAAAAAAAGCAAATGATGTAATAAGAAAAGAGAATGTCAAGATTTTTTTTTGTGGAGACTGCTAATGTATAAATTACCAGTAACAGGAAATAACTCATATAAAAAGAAAAGTAATGGAATATCTTTACATTGCAAAGAAGAAGAAATTACTGAGCACGCTTTTGAAATCTAAAATAGCAAAAAACTTATTGGAAAAACTATGTAAACAAGATTTTTGAAGATACAAAAGGAGTGAATAAAAACATGGGTATGATTAAATATGGACATTATAAGAACAGAAGTAAAAAAATATGTTAAATGAATAGATAAAAAGTTGTTTTATGTCATATAGGTTATATGGAATGAAAGAATAAATGAAACTATCTTTAATTGTAAATGGATTTTGACAACAGTATTAAAGTAAAATCAGATGGTGGTTATGAAAAACGGAGTGGGGATCTAGTAGGGATGACAATTTAGCATGATTGTAATGAAAATTATAAATATGTATAAATATGCTTTGTATATATCCAAGCCCAAGAGTCCTTCAAAGAAATAGAAAACTGGCTAAACAATTCTCAGCTCATATTGAACCCTAAAAAACACAACTAGTACTATTCCACCCACTAAAAGCTAATAACCCCCACCTTCTCCATTCTCTCTGCCAATAACACCCTCATAAGACTAGTTTCTGTGGCCAAAGTACTAGGTCTTACAATTAACCAAACCCTTAAATACAGTAAACACATATCCCTAACCATCTCCAAAGTCCACAAAAAGCTAGGATGCCTCTATCATAGCACAAAGTTCTTAACCTCTGAATCCAAAGCTGTCATAACCAGAACTCATCTCTTATCAACTCTACTATACACAACCACAGTGTTAACTAATCTAAATAAAACTGACCTGAACAGACTTTCAACATGTTACAACAAAATAGCCGGGTTTACAACCAATGCTAAATCTCACTCTCACCACTGTCAATCCTTACAGAAACTACATTGGCTAGAATTCCCAAACCTACTTCACTACCACCAGCTCAACTTAGCCCATGAAATACTATTCCACCCAGATAAAACCCCTGCCCTAGTAGGCCTCCTAAACTTTTATAGCACCAACAGGGACCTACGATCCAGTAACAAAGCCCTAATTGAAGTCATTCCATGCAAAAACAGCTCCAGGAATTCTCTGTTCCCTAATTTTTTGTGTCTTTCGGCTTTTCCTGGGTAGGGGTTGCCACAGCGGAACTCCAGTCTGCTAATGATTGGTACTTGTTTTGTATGCATTGAGTTACCAGCCCTGACACCCAGCCTTCAATGAAGGTATGTCCATTCATGCATATCTCCACGCAGAAGACGCTCTAGCTGAGAATCAAACCGGACAGCGTCTTACTATGAGGCAACAACACTACCGCAGCACCACCACCACCGCAGCCCATGAAGTTGCAAAAACATGGAACACCCTTCCACCGGACCTCAGGCTACAAAACCACACTGCCACTTTCAAGAAACTCCTTAAATCATGCTTTTGCAGAAAACATCTATGTAACTGTAATGACCCTCCCTGAACCCACAACATCCTAGGTATCATTCATTCGCTGGCATTGATGTACACTGTTCCACTGACACTATGCTCTGCCTAAGCAGTTTCTGTATATATGTAAATCTCTAGTAAATCTGTTAATTACTATGAAGTTCTATTCTATTGCACTGTATTCCTGAGTAATTTTCTATTGTATTGTCTGCCTGAGCAATTCTTGTACATATGTAAATATCTAGTATATCTGTTAATTACTCTGAAATCCAATTCTATTGTATTCTATTTCAATTACATTTTACTCTAAACTTTGTTTAAACTTTTGTTATCTATTTTAATCTCTGTAACTCTGTGGAGCTTTTCTCCCCAGGACTCTGCTGAAAATAGACATCTGCTGTCCAGTTGGACTATTCTGGTAAACAAATGTTAAATAAATATATTTTTGTTCATTTGCAAACATTTGTAAATATGTAATTATGTTATAAATAAGAGTTCTTTGTTCTATATTAATTAAATACCTCTACTCTTTTTGATACATACTGTGAGATCTTTTACATCCACCAGAGCTACAACCAACTCAAGCAGATTGGAGCCGAGTTTAATATTTCATCCAAGAGATGATACATTCTGGAGTACAACACACCCCTAATCCTGTACTGCAGTGTCAGCAATACAATCACCTGGAGTGTGAATACATCCCTAGTAATGTCATTACGACCTCTTTCTCTGTTCCTGGTATTCAGCTGAATCCCACCCCCTTCGAATCCCTTTCTTATAAATCTCTCATGTTCAGTCCTATCTAAATGGATCTCCTGTAACATTGTTATTTGCACTCTACTCCTCTGTCTGTAAGATAATACTATTTCCTTGTCACTGTATCTAAATCTGTTCATATTCCAGGTTAATGTAAAAAAATACAGCCATTTCCACATATACTCTTTTTTCTCTGCCAGTGCATGATTTTTCTTTGCTGAACCCCCTTCCCCCCATTGCAATCTCATCCCATTCGGTGAATGGCATTTTATTATTTCATATAAAAATACTGAAACCTTTTCCTTGGACACATGTTGCATGTAATATTTTTCCTAAAGTTATGTTCCTGTCTCATCCCATGAAACACATACAAAAAATAAATAACTGTGTACATATATTTTTCGAAAAAAATATACTCTTTCATCACCAGGGTTTAGCTATCTTACTTTTAATACTTACTACCATTTCTTTACTCCAAGGATCATCTTCTTTTATTTATACCCTCATTTCTGTAGCAACACTTTTTGTTTATATTTATGCGGTCATTCGTCTTATGTTGATTTTTACTTCAGAGTTTTCTCCCATTTTAAACTAAGTTCATACACTGATATCTGTTACAGTACTCTGCTTCTGCTGATCAACTATTGGGACCAGTTTCTGGTAAAACCAGGATCTTTTTCCAATCTAATCATAACCAGCTCAAGATCCATCTAAAAGTACATTCCACATCTTTTACATATTTATATATCTGTGTGCATGTGTGTGTGTGTGTGTGTGTGTGTGTGTGTGTGTGTGTGTGTGTGTGTGTGTGCGCATGTACTTGTGTAGATATAGATATAAATATAGATATATATATAGATAGATATTTAATATGCATGTGCATGTGTGTGTGTGTGTGTGTGTGTGTGTGTGTGTACATATATATATATATGGGTCTACCTGACAACACCAATGCACTAAAACACCAACAACGAAATCACCGACACCACAAAACCGAAAGTTCAGAAACACGAAACGTCACATACCCGACAAACCACAATCCCGACACTCAACAAACAAAACAAATCCCCTGTCAAAAAAGCACATACACAACACAAGCACACCAAAAACCTTACAAACCTACACTGAACCTTACATACACAACTATCTATGCACTAACCTTAACCCAAACCCTAATCCTAAGGTCCGTCAGTATCGCACACTCACCTGACCCGCGCCCTAACCCTAACTCACTTAACCCGCCCCTAACCCTACAGGCAGTCGCTATCACACACTTACCTTTACATGTCGGTGTTCTCAGCATCGGGATTCTCAACTGTCAGTCTTCTCCGTTGTCAATCTTCCGGTGTCGGTGTTCTCGTCGTCGGCATTTCGAGATTTCGGCATTTACAAGTAGACCTATATATATATATATATATATATATATATATATATATATATATATATATAGATATATATAGATATTTATATATATATATATATATATATATATATATATATATATATATATATTAGCTATAGATATCTATATATATATATATATATATATATATATATACATATATACATAATGACAATTGTTACTCTATCAACACTTTCCTTAGCATGCTGTTTTACTATTTTGTCTGTCACTTTAGCTTTCAGGCTATTCATTAGATATACTTTACCTCTTTCTCTTCATTCTCAGGGACCGTCCATCTCAATGTAAATTTGTTACTGCCTTCTACCCCTACTGCCAATTCTGCTATCTCTACTTATTACCCCCTGACAAGTTTTTCCTCCCGAAGAATTCCAACTCATACTCTACCTCATCTTATTTATTTTATTGATTGATTGATTGATTGATTGATTGATCTCTGTTTACTTGAAAAGTCTGACTGGGCTAAAACCCTTTTTCAGCAGAGGCCTTGGCAGAAAAGCTCCACATTTTATACCCGTTTTTGACATATACACAAAATACAGTTACTTGATATCAGAAGGCATTCAAAATATAGGCAAGTGCACATACATGGGAAAAATGACAACAACTTACATAAGACATAATTTAGAAACAGAGCATATAGAGCATTCATTAGAATTAGTCTCAGGTTTGTATATAAAGGGCGGTACAACATTGCAAAAGATATTGTAATAGCGACTGCAGTTTCCAGCCAATAAAAATAATGAAAAGATGCCGCTTACCTATGGAAATATTAGAAAGGGGAAAGGTGGCTAATAATGTAATACAGCATGATATGTTAGTAGTACAGCAACTATGAAAGTAGTTTTTCTTTTAAGATGGAGAAATAAAGTAATTAGGAAAGTAAGAATATTTGGGGCTACTTGGACTGTTATAAGGAGTATTAGTTTTGGACAGATAAAGAGAAAGAGTGATGAAACTGTGACCCAGGGGCAGTGAGATAGTGGTTGATCTAACTAGAGAGAAGATTAGAACTTCACCACAACTTTATTTTTGTCTACATCACCTAGCAAATAAATACACTCTTCACCTTTCCTCACCTACCCTCTGCATTCTACTCTTTTCACCTCTTCTTTGTATTCTTCTTAGAGCTCCCACACCTCCTTTGTTTTTCCTACCCATAAATGTAAAATTATAGTATGACATTTAAAACCTCACTGTATATGTCATATGTAAGGACTCTATGTTTTAATGATTGCAGATTTTCTCTGTTATAGCTGCCTTTCAGTTATTGTATGTCTGCATTGTAGCTCCTTTGAAAAGGAATTATCACAGTTCAGCCAGACTACCCAATACAACAAAATAAATGCTTAATTCTGCAATATAACCACACTGTTAAATGCCTCTCTTCTGTGCCCTCTAAATTTCTTTCTTAGAGCTCCAAGTGTCAATCTAAAACATTTAAATAAATGTCAAATACATTTCAAATGTATTTATTTATTTTTTTATTTTCAAATAAATTGTATTTTATTTTATAAAACCACATTGTTAATATTTGGTACAGCATGCATTCATTGTCTTAAAATGAGCAGAAGAGTTTTAAAAAACTCACTAACTGATGTTGATTTGGTGCTGACTACACACCATTTCAAATACCAAAATAAAACTACTAAAGTCATTGCCTTCTTTATAAAGAAGAGGCATTTTGATACTGATCTTGGCATACAGGGTTCGATTATTCCCAGTATTTATCTGCCTTTGAAAAATGGCCAGTTATTCCCTTTTATTCTGATTTGTTTGATTCTTTCCTGTTGCTCATTGTCTCTGACCTGTGCCCAATTTTTTCTTTTCATTCTGTCAGCTGTGACAGCCTCCAGCTGTTTCATCCTCAACTCCAGTCTCTCTAATTATAATTGAGATCCGAGATAATTCGGGGATGGATAGGAAGTCCTTTAGGGTGTGCTCTACACCTACAGCCTGGCTGTCTCCAGTTTCAGCTGAATGCATTTCAGATGTAATGGAGGCTGCTATTATGTCGTTGATTCAAAAAAATGGTCAGAAAAAAATCTGTCTACCATATAAACTAAAATCTATATGATTGTGGTTAAAATGTATCCATTATTTTACTGATTCTAGCTTTTCAATCAAAAATGTAATTTCAGAGTCCTTATAGGTAGTACAATCAGCACTGTGTCTCAAGGATATGCTTCTGTAGCCAATGGAGTAACTCTAGTGTATTCTGTTATCTTCTGTTATACTTGCTGTTCAATTAACTTTTGTAATAGTTACTGCTGACATTGTAGGTAAATCACCTATTTATGTCCCCAAGCCAAATTTCCTGTAGCTTTTATAATTTAAAAAATATCTTTCCCTGACTTTGGGTAGGCAAATTGTCTAAGCAGAATTTCCTGTAGCTTTTATAATTTAGAAACTGCCCTTCCTGACTCCGCAGTTACATGTCCAAGGGATACGAATAAAATTTAGCAAGCTAGAGTTCAAATAAGGAAATTTTTTCTGTCTTAGCAGTAGACTCTGCAGTACAGCATGCAGTCCAGAAGCAAAGTTTAGCTAGACTGTAATACATTTCCACAGCAGCAAATGCAGTTGTTTACCATTATATATTTCTCTAAGTATTACATCTTTGTTAAAAAGGCAAGCCTGGTGCAACTTCTTCTACATTTATTTTTAAACAAATATTTACACAGTTATTTATATATGTATATTTAATTTAATATAGTTTGAGGATTCCTTTTATAAATTTGCTTTTGAATGACATTAACATTCTCTGAGTGTATTACAGCCTTCATCATAGTAACCATTATAGTAGCAAGGATAGACATCAGGAATTTGTTTTATCAGCTTTGATAATGATGGCATGTTGAGCCCAATCTTAGCATTTATGCTTCTCTAAGGAACTGTAGACTGAATGCCCAAAAACATTTTAGAAATCATTGTTAAGGGAGAATATTGCTAAATATGACAAAAGACCACACCTAAACACCACAAGGGCATTACAAGCATTTTAGGTTTAACCAGATCATCACATTCTGCATGTGACTTTACACAAAACAGCCTCAGTACCGGGACAGTCAACATGTTAAACTCATTACTTACAAAGGTGATAATAAATATAGTGATAATAAAACTGCAAAATGCCACACTCATTCAGTGACAGCACACCAGTCTCTGCGTCCTTTTGTTATATCCAGAAATACACTGTCTGAGGATTCAGTGATACAAATGGTCTCTTCTTACAAGAACTAAGGCCCTCACAAAGCCAACCATTTCCATATAATAACTCTATCTTCAAAGAATAAAGCACTGCAGTGCTTTATTGCAAGGTTTATGGACACTGTTATCACCATGTTCCTGTAAGATAGTGGAAAGTCACTGAGTAAGACGCTGAATGGATATCACTTACAGGAGAACATGTTTGTGTTTGAGTGAATACTTCAATCCTGTCCATGCCAAGCCTTAGTTTAAGTTGATCTAGGCAGCCAAACATCATTGGGCTTAAAATTAACATTTTTTGTTCCTGCACCTTACCTAGGGTAGTGTGTGGAAACAACAGTCACCCTGGATATATGAGGGAAGTTTTTGCTAGGATCAAGCTAAAAAAGAAAAACAAACATTTCTTGGCATAAACACACATTGATCATGTTTAATGATGCACTGGTTATCAGTAGTCTTTCACATAAACTGCAATAACTTCATCTCCTGAAAGTATAACATATTGAAATTAATGTTATCGCAACAGTTGGTGAAGTCTGACAGTTCGTGGTGTCTCGTGTCTCAGCTGCAGTAAGGTACAATTATTCCTTGAGGCACCAGAGTTCACTTGTGTTTTTGTTCGCTAGAAATGCAGATATATATTTCTATAGTGAACACTTCATATAACCCTTACTTCTTTAATGGTAGAACCAACACTAGCTTGACAAGTCTGTATCATGTGTTTTCACTGCATTTATTTATTTATTTAGTTAGTTAGTTATTTGTTTATTTATTTTTAGAAGACCATCCATGCCCTTTTTTGGTTCATCAAGTCTCTTCCTTACACATCTCATTCATTTTTCCTCTCACCGGCTGACTGTAGCCATATTAATAACTGTAGAGAGAGTGGCGCTGATATAAGCTAAGATCCTTGGGGAGTTAGGTGTCCTGTTTTTCTTTATTTACTGTCATAACTGATTTGTTTTTTTTTTTTAATTCATTTGTTAACCTGTAATTCCATGAGGAAAAGTACACAAAATGTCTGCCAAGTAAAAGGTCCTATTTAATACTTCTGAGATGACAAACAATTCTGACAAGATTTTTTTTTGCTAGCTTTCTACTTATACTCTACGTAAACATTTCTAAAATGATTACTTTTAATCAGGGATGGTAATATTGGAAAATGTGCATCTTTGTGCACACACTTACATTTTCCAGTGTTACAAAAGATTGGACTTGAAGAAGAAAATGAGCTCAACTAAATCTCTTCATTCAGAACACTACACAAAAAGATTTGCGGCAAGTAGTGTTCTCATGTCAGGACATATCTAATAAAATAAACTGTTTTCATTCAAAATGAACTTTATTCATGAAAACTGTGCTAATAAAATTATTAAGGACATTAATTCAACAATATGAAAATCACATGCAAAAAAGAGCGAGTGTTAGACTTAAAGATAATGAACATCAGGCATAATTCCTTATTAACCAAAATACAAGGCTGACAAACAAGATTAAAACATGGAAAATAGACTCAGAAAAAGTAATCCAAGAATTTATGGTATGTCTGAAGGTATGAAGGAGCCAATTATGAATAGTATTTTAACAATGTGGCCTCCGCAACTGTTCAAGCAGCAAGAAAGAAAGTCATTTGGAAATGAAAGGACATGCAGGCCGTGTGGAAACCTGTCAAACAAATTCACCTCCAAGTTTAATAACAGTGAAGTTTGTTTCCTTTCTGAAGAAGGAAATAATATTAAAAACTGCTTGGTTAATTCTCTCTTACAGGTATGAAACAATAATGTAATTTTACCAGTGGCATGGGTTCTAAAACTATCTGTTGTATTCATAGATATATATATATACAGATTTGTGCCAGTATAGTGCACAATATGTTAAGTGCACTGCCAGGGGCTACAGTGATTCATAGGCATTCAACAGCCTTTCTGTTTTACTGAATGGCAAATTGGAGCATCTTGTACCCCAGTGCATACTAGGCACACCTCTTCTCCAGCTGGCAGGCATTATTGTGTAGTGTGACACCTCTGTATAGTGCAATGATGTAAGGCAGTTAATTGCAGTAAAGTCCACCTTAATGAGATGATGTGTATTGCCTTAGTATGGCACACTTTACCATACGCAAATGCCTTATACTGCCCTGCTGTGGCCTGATGCCATACCTGCTGTTTATTTCTTTATCACTTTTTAATGAGGGTAGAATGCTAATCTAGCCAGACCATTTTCAGGTTGAGCCCAATTATTAAAAAATGTAGAAATCTGATATACATTAAGAAAATGTGTCAAAAGTTCTATAATACATTATCAAATGTAGCATCAACTATGGTTGTTTCATACATAAGAGGAAATAAAATGCAGGCTACTAGAGAACAGTATGGTGGTGCAGCAAGGAGTATTATTGCCTTACAGCAAGAAGTTCTGTGGTTCAGTTCTCAGCTGTGGTGCCTTGTGTGGCATCTACATGTCCTTCCTGTGTTCACATGGGTTTTCTTTTGGTGCTTCAGTTTCCTTCCACATTCCAAAGACATGCAGTAGGTGCACTGGACAATCTAAACTGGCTGTAGGTGTGTGTTTGTGGGTCTGTGTGGTATGGAACAACAACTGCAGCGGGCCTATCCACAAAGTGGTTTCAGCATTGGAGCTAGATAATTGTCACTAATGAACAGACACACTGAACCCATGTGCAGAAAAAGTGGGAAAATGGGGTTATGAATGGACATATGCATGGATGGATGGATTAAATCAGAAAAATAGTTTATTTTATTATTTATAATATTTACAGTATTCTCCTAAAGGGGTAAGGAAGACATAGGAAGGGAAGATGAGAGGAGTGGGTTCAGACTGCAGACTGCTGACAAGGTTGTAGATTAGTAGCTGTAGAGAGGAGATGAGTTAGGGAAGAAGAAGAACAAAAAGAGAAAAGAATTATTGATTAATTAGTAGTTTTAGTTTCTTGTTTAGTTTAATTAGTGAGCACTTGCCATTATTAGAGCTGCTCTTTCTGATTTTGGCCATGTTTTTTTTTCCTTTTGTTATTTACTCTGTTAAAGTTAGGATTTCACCAGTGTAGTTTTTGGGGGGTTTGTTTTGGGCATACTTCTGGTAGGTACTTCAGCCTGTATGCAGCCATTTACATGGCTGTATGAGAGTTCTGTGAACAATTCCACGCATGTTGCTGTGAAGTCAGGGTTTGGAGAGCATTAAAGTTTGACAAACTGTCATTTAATAGGATGTAGCTTTGCATTAGAATCATTCCTGTTAGATGTTTTCTTGAGTTTTCCATATGATGGTATTTATTCTTCTACTCTCTCTCTCTGACTTTTTCTGTACTGCTGTTTTGCCATTTCTAATTAATTTCCATTCCATAAATTTTGCTTCCAATACTCATTTTTTAATACATCTTTTACCTATGTTCTCAGGTTCAGATTGCAGTAGTCACCACTATTCACACATGTATCACACTGCTTTTGTGACAGCTGCAGTAAAGTATCCATCATCTTACAGTATGCTGTGATTCTTTACTAAGACATCTTGACTTAAAGTGAGTGGACTGTCCTAGGGAAGAACACATAGGTGTCAGCTACTAACATCTTGACTATAACTACATTCTGCTGCCCCATCCCATTGGACATCCAAGAATGGCATATGGTTGATTCTGGTATTGAAACATGCAAACTAAGTTTGATACATTTAGTTGTACTGGCACCTTTTAGGTTGGGCGCTGGGCTGGCAACTCAACACCGTAAAACTCTACTGCCAATCATGAGCAGACAGGTGATCCGCTGTGGCGACCCCTAACCGGGAAAAGCCGAAAGAAGAAGAAGTTGTACTGGTACCTTTTCTGTTTTAGGCATTACTAAGCAACAGAGCTCATAGGCAATGGTGATTTGGCTGTTTCAGCATTTTCACTGTGTCTCCTTTTTCTATATTCTGCAGTATGCTTGTGTTTTATAATCATCGCATAGCTTACTGCAACCAGATCTCTACTGCAGAAGGATATAAGATTTAGTAGGACTGGGGGCTATAAAAAACTAAACAAGAAATTCACAGTGAAAGTACACCAGTAGCAGCCAGTTCAGGACATATTGTCTTGCATGGCAGGAAGTGTTTAAGGCAGAGCATAGAGTAGGTAGGAAATAGCAGATCAGGGAAGAATTTAACATACAGCAGGAAATATTACAACAGATCATATGTGACAGGTGGATGATCACTAAATACTGCCTCATACAACAGGAAATGTTAAGGCAGAACACATTCTAAGCAGTAGGTCAAGAGACACTGCTTCATGCAACAGGAAATATTGGGGCAGAGCACAGAGTATGTAGCATGTGAGGAGATACTGTTGCATATAGCAAGAAATATTAGGAAAAAACATAGCATAGCTAAGAGGCAGCAGACAATGTCTCATACAGCAGTTAATGTTAGAGCAGAGCATAACATAGGTAGCAAGTCAGGAAACACTGCTTCATGCAGCCTGAAGTGTTAAGCAGAGCAAAATGTAGAGAGCAGATAGCAGATGATAACAGATGAGCAGGCACTGCCTTGTGCAGCAGGAACTGTAAAATCAGAGTATAATGTAGGCGGCAGTTCAGGAGGCACTGTCTTGTACAACATAAAGCATTAGAGTAGAGTATAGTGTAGGCTGAAGGCCAGGGGACACTGCTGCATAGATCAGAGAGTGTTCAGGCAGAGTATACTGTACACATAAATGGCACGCCAGACACCAGTGTGCTTTTTCAAAATATAAAAGTGATAAATCAACCAGAAGGCCAGCAGTTAAAGAGAACAGCAATGATGAAGCACAGTGGTACTGTGGTACAGTGACACAGGGCACAGTGGCTATGCCATGTATGGAAAATTATCATCATCAGCTCTGTAGATGTCACCAGGTCAAGAATGAAGTAACATTACTAGACAATGGCATAAGAAGGGAAGCACAGATGTGTATAATGGCCAGTATTCTTTCAGGTTGGGAGGACATTCATGAAACCCTACTTTGCTCTTGGTATTGATAGTTGGGTTGCATTACATCTGTCAGCTTTCTGACTGACCAGGTCATTGTCACTGAGGCACACTGATTCTTTACTTAGTGGTACATATGTACACTCATCAGAGTTAGACAACCACCTAAACATGTTGCACTAGAAGATTCAGGCTAATTCCTAGCAGGCCAAGTCTGTAGATGTGTCAGAGGACAGTTATGTAGGCTGGCCAGATAGGAATAAGCTTAGTAGCAAAGTGTGGAAAATAGCGCTTACTGAGGGGTCATCTTGCTATTACCCAAGAATCAGGTACCTGTGTCTAGTAGGTGAGGAAGACCTCAGGGCAATATATTAATGAGTCTATAATTCTTTTATAATATACATGACAGTGTTGCAAAGTACATAACCTGACTGCAGTAGAGCTCTCAAGTTAATTTTTGCAGAATTTTGTGACATCATGCTGTAACTCAGAGGTAGTGGGTCTGCACATCACTAATACATGTATTCATTGGGTAGTACATTGGATACAGAAATAATAAAATATCACCCACTGATATCACTCCAACATTTGCCTAAACAAACAATTCTAGATCAGAATCTTCCACCATCATAAAATTGTTACCTGCTTCAAAGTAGAGTGACATATGGCTGGGAGGAATTGGAGGAATGGGGGAATTTGGGGTGGGTTGGCATTCTTTTTTGAAACATTTTTTTTTTCTGCCAGTCCCAAATTAGTGTTTTCACAGATGTGGACAGGATTGAAGACTTGTGGGTTTCTTCACTCAGGTAAGCATTTTATAATTATTCATTGTCTATGTGGGAAGTCAAAGCCTGCTGTCAATGCAGGTGTGCTATTAGAAATCATGACACCATACCTCAGAACACTAAGGGTAATTTAATGCCTTTACAAGGAGCTGATATCATGGCTTAAATATAAAATCAACCAACCAGCAATGCATTCTAAATTGCATGCTCTCTCAGAAACCCACATTTATGTCCGTACTAAGTTATTTGACATTTATTTTATGTGATTGTCTAAAGTACTCCAGTCTGACATTCCAGCCTAGCATAACATTCATCTGGCATGTGAAGCAGGATTAGCCCATCTCTGTGCCCTGTGAAGATAATTGCATTTTGTCAGATGCAGTGTCATTGTATAAATACATATCATAATGCATTATTTTTTTTATGAAACATTTTATGAGGGTTACAGAAAAACAAATGTCTGCTACACGCTCTAGGGACCTAAACCTTGTCACCACAATAAACAGAACATGCTGGAGGGATAGATTCTTGTCCCAGAGACTTCCCATACTCTGAAACAGACTACCTATCTATGTCAAACAGAGCTCCTCATTAGCACTCTTCAAGAAAAATCTTGATGATTGGATGGGTAATA